>NW_009598762.1:16593-38644 GCF_000690535.1 Cariama cristata
TTTGAGGATTTCAACAACTTCACAGTTTTACAACAGTGGGACTGAAGGGTAATGATTGTCCTTTAACCATTGCACTTCTTTGGAGCTTTTTGTTTGTAGATTCCATATACTTACGTGCTGAAATGTTTACGCATATGAGACCTAAAATGGCTTATTCTGTTCTGTAAATAAAAGAATCTAAACAGTCACTGAAAAGCTCTGTCTTGTCTAAAATTCAGTAGTAGGCTGGCTTCATCCCCAGCTTTGAGTACCATTTTCTTTGTGCGGGTTTCTTCAGGTTTTTAATCACAAAATGTGAGATGAATCTTCCCTGAAGAGTTTCTGTAATCTAGAAAAATCATCAGCTCTGTAATTCAGCTTCTGCTTTGGGTAGTTCTAATGCATTTTTAAGGCAATCTAGCTTAGTAAAACTATTAGCATAGTCTTACTATTAAACTATTAGCATACACAAAAAGGGCATGACAACTAGATAAAAAATCTGGGTAATCAAAATTAGGGAAATAAATACACTGTTGTTGTGACACCTAATTCAGTCAATTTAATAGGCATATCAGTGTGTGTAAATTCACTTCACATTTTATTTTCAGCAGTAGTTTTAACTCTGACATTAAGCCAAACACATAAATTAATTATATCAAAATAACTTTCATAGTCACATGTATACAAAATGAATACAAATCTCAAGAATGTACCGCTTTTAATAAATCACAAGGACAATTATCAGAGAATATAATTCTGAGACACAATGAAAGGTTTTAAAACGTGAAGTTTACTGTGGCTCATAAAATTCTTCAATGTGTTTTACAGATTGTGACAGATCAGCAAACAGGTCAAAAAATCCAAATAGTGACAGCAGTGGACTCAGCTGTGTCTCCAAAGCAGCAGTTTATTTTGGCCAGTCCAGACGGAACTGGTGCAGGAAAGGTGATATTAGCAGCACCTGAGACATCTAATGCCAAACAGCTTATCTTTACCACCACGGACAACATTGTGCCAGGCAGAATTCAGGTAAATATAGCAGTTGAGATAGACCATAGATTTTTGGTTTTCAGTTTTTGATTTTTAGATTATTTAAGTCTATAATTGCTTTAAGACAAATTGCAATAGTTTTCTAAAGATCTAATGACATGGATACACCATGCTAATTGTAGGCTTCATTATTCAATCATAAATCCTCCTGTCTTCACATTCCTCATGCATTCCACTGCACCGGTCACCCCTTGTTGTGTATTCTCATTAAAATTCCAGACATAAGCAAATACTTAAGATGGTGCTTGCAAGGAGTGCCAGGATTTCAGATGGTCTGTTCAAGATTCACAGATACACAGATACAACTCACCTGAGCATGTTCACAACGCAGTATCAAGACATTGCAGTAAAAGCTCTTTGGAGTAAAAGCTCTTTGGAGAAGAAGCTGTCCTCCTGTTATAATTGTTTCTGGGTCTTGACCATAACCCAGGCCAGCGGGAGCTTTGCAAAACAAATTATCTAAACAACGATCTATCTCTAGTGAAAGTTGAGATTTCTTCCTAGCAATCTTTTTTTTTTTTTAAAAAAAAAAGGCACCTGATCCCTATTGCCACTGTTACAATAGAGAATATTTTATAGGGAGAAGTATCATTCTTACATAAATATTTTAAAAATTGTATTAGAGACTTAATTATTTTGCTATGTTGAATGGGTTATCTGATGTTACATAGGCATGGGTGGGGTTTTTTTCTGGTTTTTTTTTCTGTGTTAAGTGGAATATTCTGAACAGAAGTTTTGGAATCCAAGGCCTTCGGAAGCTAAACTGTTTCTATCATGGATCTCAGCTTCAGGCTATCCCCTCTGAACTGTATACCCCTAATAGCTTGAAGAGAGATAGATGGGAACAGCATCTGAAATGCAAATATCTGGCTAAAATATAGAAACTGTTTGAGAGTAATTGAAAGAAGGGAGGAATGCTGTTGACTGCACAAGTGAGGAAACTTATTTTTACTGAACAAAGCTAGGAGTTGTTTTGCAATGACTGTTTCAACAGTCTCAATATTGACAGTAAAAACTCTCATTAACTTGCATTTTATACCACTTAATTTCATTCCACATGTCATACTTATTCTCGGATTCAGCCACCTCTTCTCAGTTGATACACCAATCTTGTTCTGTAGGCAAAGCTCCTTACTTTCATGTCAGAAGAAAATATTGGCTAATCACCTCTTTTTGTTCTGAAATTTTGTTTTAGATAGTGACAGACTCTGCTTCAGTGGAACGTTTGCTGGGAAAAGCTGATGTTCAGCGGCCCCAGGTAGTAGAATATTGTGTAGTCTGTGGCGATAAAGCATCAGGTAAGGAAACTTAGAAAGTAGTATTCAAGAAACTTGACTGAAAGGATGACTGGGATGAAGGGAGGAGATTTCATGTATTTTAACTGATTTTAGCCATGCTGATGGCAAAAGGATTTGAGTCTAGAATGGAAAAAGATAACATTATACTTTGTATCTATACACAAAGAATAGTTAAACTCTGCTTGGAAGAATATTAGTTTGTACTTCAACTGGGGTGTATGATAAATCAGCATGTACTGAAAGCTAAAATAATGATTGAATAGCTCCTGGTAACTGAAAGAGACTATTTGCAACATTCAGTCCAGTTCCCCACAGCTATGGGCAATCATGCAATAAACACATCACCTAGAAAAGTCTACCTGCTCCAGGAAAACACTTCTTAGTGCTCTCTAAAATACTTAAGACTTGCCAGTAGATTGTGGTCTTTTACTATCGCAGAAGGTGGCAAGTAGAGATGAAGTGAATCCTCAGTGTTTCAGATCCATGCAGTAACAAGGAGTCTATGAGGTAAAATTTCAGCATTAGCCAAGGAAGCTGCCTGTGGTTTCACGCTACAGAGAAGACACCTTTCATTCTCTGTCTTGCTTTCTTTTATTTTTCAAGTGTTTATGTAATTAGAATAATACCAGAATTTATATGTATAGGAATTTTAAATTAAGAATGCATTTCAAATGTTATTGTAAAATTACTTATATTCTGAAATTACTTAAACTTGTAGCCTGTATGTTCCTTTAATGTATCTTATAATCTGTAACAGCAGATAGAATTGCATCTGTACTTGTCCAGAATAGGAACTACCACTTTACAGACCTCTTATTCAGAAATAGGCTTAGCCGCCTTCTCTTCTCTCCACTCTCCTGCCAAAAAGCCCTGACAATAGGTAAACAAGAAACATCCTGTAAGAATTTAACAATGCTTTCATGGTCCAAAATGATGGTAAGAATACAAAATTAAAGAGTGACTTTTACAATGTTTTACTTACTTAAGAGAAATATTTCTATGCTAAAATATAAGTAATTTCCTTCTGATAACAATATATATGTTTCCTAGGTCGTCACTATGGTGCTGTCAGTTGTGAAGGATGCAAAGGTTTCTTTAAAAGGAGTGTGAGGAAGAATTTGACCTACAGTTGTCGTAGCAACCAGGACTGTATCATCAATAAACACCATCGGAATCGCTGCCAGTTTTGTAGGCTTAAGAAATGTCTAGAGATGGGCATGAAAATGGAATGTGAGTGTTAAGTACACAGTGTAATACTGTGCCTACCAAATAAATATGTGGACTACCACTTTTTAATGTGTTCTCCCCATTTTGGTGTATGTTGCTTGAAGGAAACAGAACTTTCGGCAGCCAGAGCATCTACCATACCTTTCTTTCATCACCATTTTATGTCTTAGGTGCAGTAGTGATTTTTTTTGAACCATATCTCATACTACTGTAGTCTGTGAGGAGCCGAGTTAGAGCCTCACTTAGCATGCACGTTACAAACACGGTGTGCGTTTGTAATACAAAATATTTTAACAAGGATGGACATCAATCTGAGTCTAATGTTCCATGTTCAGAATCTGCTTTCCTTCTGGTTTATTTTTGCTGCTTTTTCAACCAGTGATAGAAAGTAGTTGATGTCCTTTCTTTTTTCTTTTTAAATTTTTCTATTAATTTGGTCATTTGTGAGCATTTTATTATGAGATGTTGTATAAACTGTCATATTTTAAACAATATACTTTCATGTTTATGTGCAGTGCTTCATACAATTCCAGTGCTACCATCCAAACACCTCTTTCAGTGTATTTTGTTTCCAGTTTATATCACCTCTGCTTCTTCAGTCCAGCACTTCGTGAAGCCTATTATCTGGTTGTTTTGTGATAAATTTATGGAGAATTTAAGGTGAAGCAACAAATACTTTTCTTTTTCAACTCTGATCTAGGCAGGATAAGTTCCAACCACTGAGTTCAAGGGAGGCAGAACTTTAAGCTGTAAATAGGGAGACCTTTGTTGTATTTGCATTCTGGAACTCCAGACCTGTAGTGATGATTGTTGTGCTTTGCACACACTGTGCTGAATATAGAGGCAGACATTTATACAAGAGAAACTGCAGCATTTTCAGAAACTAAACCTTTCTTAGCCCAATACAATTAGGATATATGCTCACTGACTTTATTGGGCATTGAGTCAGGTTTCTGATTAATATTTATGTAGCCACCAAGCCAACAAAATGGATGTATACCTACTTTTAAGCCCCTAAATTTTGCTGACAGTAACAATATTAGCAAAAATAAAACCAGGAACTAAATAGAGTATATAGAGAGACGTACCCATGTATTCTACTGTTACATTCAAAAGGGCTATAAGGGTTGAATTTTTTTGTTTACTTGTTAATAATGTTAATCTTCTAGAGCAGTAACTGCTGTATGATAAATTGGGACAATGAATAGCACAGAAATACTGTCTCCGTTTATATTACACCTTACATTTGCGAAGTGTTATGAGAATTAATATTAGTACAACACTTTTAAGAATTCTTTATATTATCTTCATAGCTCTTTATTCATTTTACTATCCTCATTTTCAGGTGAAAAATTGATGCAGTCAAATGTTATGCCAAGCTATAGAGGAGTTTGTAAAGTTTAGTGACTTAGATTCCAGATAACTTTCTGTAATCTGTTTAATAATAATGCCTTAATATTATATAGATGCACTTTTCACTTCCTTTAAAATTACCAACTCACTGTTTCTTACTGTTTTTATTAAAAGATTTACCACACTTGTTTGGCATATTGGAGACTGAGCTTACTTTCTTCCAATTATCAAGTAGAAATATTTTAAATTCTGAAAAGGTTAGTTTTGGAACACTGTTCCCTAACTGGGTGGAATGAATGGATGTGAGTGAATTGCATATCATGCAGACACTCATCTCCCCGGGGGTTAACCTGCATCTCTCATGTCACTTGCTTGTCTTGGCTTTTTCTGAATTCGTTCTGCATTTGCATTGTTTTGAATCATCCAGAGTGTGACTACCTCTAATGTTTAGGTATGCTTTACCTGTAAAAAATAAACAATTTGAAAACACATTTTGCGGAATGTTCCCTATTATTATATGCCAATGAAATAGCAAGCTCTGACTCCAGTTCAGCAAAACTTAAAGCAAATGATCAATCTGTGACTTTCTTAGTTAAAAATGTACATAAACACAGGTATAGTAAAATTGGAGTCTGTGTTTCTTCAGTCTTCATATTGAATTTCCAGTTTTTCACTGAACTCATACACCATCATAACTGTGCAAGCTGAAATCCTACTGTGAGATTTTTACTTTCTTTTTGTATTTTTCAGTTGAATTATTTCCTTTCAAATCTGCATGTTTCTGTCTTTATGTAGCGGTTCAAAGTGAAAGAAAGCCTTTTGATGTGCAACGTGAAAAACCAACCAACTGTGCAGCTTCCACTGAAAAAATCTATATCAGAAAAGATCTGCGAAGCCCTCTAATAGCAACTCCAACATTTGTGGCAGATAAAGATGGGACGCGGTGAGTACCTCAGTGTAACGGGCCTTGTTTAAGGTTATTTGTGCATATTACTTTGGAGGCACACCTATACTCTATATCCCCCCCCCCCCCCCCCTCCCCTTTGCTCTAAAGAATCCATTACCAAGACCAATCTACATTGTTTTGTTTCTCGTGAAAGTTTTTAAGTCTGAGTACAGCTGGGTGGTTTTCAGTTCAGGGCTGGCTCTTGTCCAGCCAGGTCAAAGCACAGGCAGGGCAAATACGTGATATTCAAGCAAAAAACATGCAGGCTTACAGTGTGGTGCATTCAGGTTAGCACTTCTCTGAAATCAAATCTGCAAATGGCAGACTTGGTCTTCTAAAAACAGTAGTAAAGGAGACTGCAGTGATTGGTGATTCAGATCCCAAGAGGTCAGTTTCAACAACAAAAAACCAACAGCAGCTTCCTTTTACTATATGGAAGATATTCTGAGATGGTTCCCATGCTCTCAGTTGTCTCCATAGGCAGTTGGTGTGAAAATGCGTATTGTAATAAATGGAGGCAAGATTTGTCTTTTTCTGAGTAGAATAAAAAAGAACTTAAGGTTAAATATCACATTTTTAAAACTGTAGGTCCAGTTAGTTTATGAATGGCTAATAACCACCTAAAGATATTGTATCTCAATATTCAGTTTATACTTATGTATTTAATTTTATGTATATATATTCTTTGTTTAACAAATGACACTGCAGTTAGGAAAACTGGGCGGCAGATTTCTTGGAGAATTGTTTTTTGTTGTTCTCATTTGCAAGCCGGATTGTTCAAAAGTACTGCTCACAGACACATTTGCTTCTTTGAGATTTCCTTGTGCTACAGATCCCTTACAGTCCTACAAACAATGTTATAGTCATTAAGTGTGACTCTCTATTATTTATGTAGGATTAAGATTTGCGTAATGCACAATAATTTGCTGCCTGTGGTAGTTCACAATGTTAGTTGTTAGTCTCAGACCCCTTAAACTATAAATTCCCTGTGGCCTGAACCTGTCATGCGTGCATTTGTATTGGGTTGCGCATTTGTATTGGGTTATGCAGACTTGGAGTGTTATCTAAGTAACAAATAAACTTGTCCTTGCTGGATGCAAAGACTTCCCGCTGTCTCCCTGAATTAGATAGAGCAAAAGGAAAGGATGTTTGGTCAAAAAGTAGCAGAAGTAAAGGCAGCAGAGATTTTATGCAGACCTTGATTACACAACTGTTTATGGCTGTATTTTGGAATGTAAAATGTATTTTCTTGACATATCTTTTTTCTTCAGTGCTGTCCATTGTCTAACTTGGAATGCACAGTTATGCCTTCCTCCAAAGTCTAATGCATAACTCTAGAGCTATTAAGTAACTTCTGAGAGCAGAAGACAACAACTTTCCTTAAGACAGAATAAACCAGCATAAAAAGCAAATGAGAGGATATCTATTTGGGAAGTTGTCATTGCATTTGCACAGGAAAGGAAAACATATTCCAGTCTTTCTGTCTTTCAAGCTACTTTTTGGAAACTGTTTCAGAAAGACTTAATTCCTGATGAATAAACTATGAGCTTCCTTAAATTGCTAATTTAAAAATTGGTAATCCCTTTCATTCTGACGTAGGTTGTTACATATTCTTCTGATTAATGTAAAATACTATTGACTGTCAGATGCCTTATGCTTTTGAACAGGTCAGCAGGTCTTCTTGATCCGGGAATGCTTGTGAATATTCAGCAACCTTTGATACGGGATGATGGTACAGTCCTCCTAGCTGCTGACTCCAAGGTATTATTCTTTCAGTTAAGTTCTGAACATATATATTTATTTGTTCAGATTATTTTTAGCTATGTTCATAGACACAAATAATTCTTGCTGTTGAGAAGATACGGTTGGTGTAAGTCTGAAGATTTGTACAAATGGACCCAATGAGCTGATCAACAGGAGCATGATTTCTTTTCACGGGCATATTTCTGTAAAAGGCCGGCCACAGGTAGTTCCCCACATGATATGTCAGCCAGGGCTAGGACTGACGATTACAGTAGGATTTAAAGATCATTGTGAGCCATTGTTCTTCCTGTAGGTGTTCAGGAGGAATGAAAAGGTAGATAAGGGAAAAAGAACACAAAGATTAAAAATGTGAAAAATTTATGTATGATACATCACCTGTAATTTTGATCTACTAATATGGTTCTTCCTTTTTTAGGCTGAAACAAGCCAGGGTGCTTTAGGAACACTAGCAAATGTTGTAACATCTCTTGCTAATCTCAGTGAGTCACTAAATAATGGAGATACTTCTGAAATTCAACAAGAAGAGCAATCCGCAAGTGAGATTACACGGTATGCGTTTATATTTGCATCTTATTTAGCAATTTGTATTCTGTATGGTGTATACTTACATTCATTCATTGAAGTAATTTGGCATTGTGACACCAAACACAGTAGAGGTTGCCCCCTACTTTGAAACACAAAACCAATTCTTTAGAAATCCAGGTTTGGCTGTTGTCCTCTTGTGAAGAACTGTCCCCTGTGTTATAAATGTAGTGTTCTGAGGCTAGACTGATTTCATACTCAGAAAAATTATGACTGACTAGTTTGTGACCTTGAGAAACTCTGAGAATAGCAACATTTCAGTACTGTTTTATTTGATAAGCTTGTTATATGGATGCTTCTCCTGCGCAATGCTTATGCCCTTAGCCCTGCTCTTTAGGAGTCTGTATTACTCCAGATTTCTTTTTGCGATTGTGCTGCCATAATACCTGCTAGTAATGTAGGGGAAATCTAGGTAAACAAAGATTAATAAACTTTTTGTTTTAATATTTAGAGAGAGTTTGAAGTCTTTGTTGTCTTATGTTATTGAGAAAAATGGGAGAAAGGAACATGAAATCTTAAAACTTCCAGCAGAGCTCGAGATTTTTCTGATTGGAGTTTTTGTTTGAATTTTTTGGGGGAGGCGGGTAGGTTGAAGGACATAAATTGCCTGTATAGTGAAATGAAGAAAATACTTGGCCTCAAAACTCTCCATTGTTTCTCAAGTAGAAGATTTTTAAGAGGAAGTTAACTTCAGGCTCTTCAGTCTTTTATTTAAACTCTTCAAGTGAGTGAACTGATATTTAAAAATACTTAACACTGCAACCGGCTTTTGTCAACCTTGTACTCTAAAGGACAGAAAAAAAAAATATCCAAAAAACTTCTTGAAAAAAAATACTGGCAAAACAGCAGTATACTATAATACTGTCCACTGGTATGAAACTGGAGCACAAAATTCTTCTTTAAATCTAAGCTCTGTTATCGTAAGAAGGGAATTTACACTGCCTTATTTTGGCAATGGCACAGCTACAGCTAGAGTTTAAAGGAGTCCAGGGACCAGTCTCTCCTGTGTTAGTGTCATAAAGTTTCTAAGGCTCTGTCTATATTGTGAGATCAAGAGTATCCGGCCATATCTCATCTTAAGGGAAAGGAAATTCAGACATGTTGTCTAGAAGAGAGCCACACTATTCTCTGCTGTTCCAAGAAACTGGAAATCAAGGACAGAGACTGCAGGGTGTTTTCCAGAGTGCATCTGGTCTATAATCTTCACATAATCTGTTAAACCTTCCGAGGGGATAGTGAATGGTAAGTGCAATAGACCCCTTTACTAGTACAAATACTAGCATAAAACTATTAGAGCAGGATTTACAGTAGTAAAAAGTTCCCCAATTACAGGGGAGATCTTTTACCAGCGATATATGGGCAGATCTATACCTTCTATTAATGTCCAAACAGTACAGAGGGGCCAGGTTGTAATGAAAAGTCTGACCTTGTGTCTTAGCATATGTTACCTCTGTATATGTTACCTCTAAGTGAAAATGCTTTACAGCACTTAATTTGACCACTACTCTGAATTTTCTTAAGGTGTAAGGAAGCACTCTTTTATTGTTATTGTTTATTACTTTTTTTTTCCCCCAGGGCATTTGATACTTTGGCTAAAGCACTTAATACCACAGATGGTACAGCAGCTCATAACTTGGCAGATGGGATGGATCCTACAGGAGGAGGGAATATTCATGTAATCAGTAGAGATCAGTCAACACCAATTATTGAAGTGGAAGGACCCCTACTTACAGATACACATGTCACATTTAAGGTATGCGCTTCTTTAAATATCTTACTACACAAACTGACACTTAAGACAGAACTCAAAATTAGTTTACTATGTTTTCTTTATTCTTGTATTTAATTTTGGTGATATAATGTTACAAAGCTTCTAATACAATTTTCACTCTTGCATGCTGTACATAAAGAGTATAGGTGTTATTTCATAAGACCTTTTCATAGACGGAAGGATGCTGTAAAATTTATTTCACTTTCCAGTGCTGCTGATAATCACTGTCCATACCATCCATATAGTATGATGTCTTGCTTAATTCATTTATAGTTCCAGATAGTGTAAAACTTTCATCTAAAAGACTCTTTCATATAAAGAGATGTTACAGTGCCTATACCACTGTAAAGGTCTTGCAATTGAATACAAGCAAACACGTTGACAAACAGTGTGCAAGAAATAATAAGGATGTCCATCTTGCTGTAATCAAACTGCACTGTTTCAAGAAATACAAAGTTCATTACTGAAATAAGTAATACTTAATGTAGTCAAACTTTTATCATAACCGGCTTATTCTCATTAATGGTGTTTTGTGACTATAGATTTGTATTACATGACTTCCACATTTTAGATATTTAGATTTTAGATTTTATTTTGCTTCTTTTTAAAAAGTTTTAAAAGATCTTTTATAGCACTATGATGCTAGCCAATGCTCCACAGAACAATGAAATTTATAGATTTAATTATTATTAAATTAATATTAAAACATTTTAAAAGGAAACATTTGAACTCTCTCTCACATAATTTCTTGTCTCCTATTCCCATTTTGCATTCCTTGCCAGAAGTAATGAGGTATTTAGTGCAGTTTTCCTGTGACAATTTCTTGTCACACAGACTATGAGAGTGTTTTGAATGTTTTTGCTGGTTATTTCATTGATAATAAAAATCAGTTTCTGTCTGAACTGTATATATTGTACTGTACTTTTATTTTTTGCAGTTGACAATGCCCAGTCCAATGCCGGAGTACCTTAATGTACACTACATCTGTGAGTCAGCATCACGACTACTTTTCCTCTCTATGCACTGGGCTAGGTCCATACCTGCATTTCAAGCTCTTGGGTAAATGGACATATTCTGTTGAATGGTTTGCTTTCTAATGAATTTAAGCACTGATGTGAACACTTTCCAGCTATTTTGAATTTTTAAATGGGTATATTGTTTAATTTTTAATGAATTCTTTAAAATGTGTGAAGACTATGCAATATTCTCCTTTTTGAAGAATAAAATAGAAGATGGCAGAGGAGGGGATAACTACAATATCTGATGTTACTGCGGTTATAGAAGCTAAAGCCAAATCAAAAGCAAGCATTTAATTTATAGGAATGTATCTTGGTTAAAGAACTGGTGAGCACCATTTTACAGATAACCTTTATAGTTTCCTGTAGTCAGTGTATCGCTGCTTCTTGCTTTTTTGAAATACTTGTAATATGCTAATATATGCCTTTTAGTAAAGTGGTTTGCAATACATTAATCATTATTATTAATTGTTATAATTAACATCATTATGCATAGGCTAGTACCAACCTAATATGAATACTACCTACGGTTGTTTGATCTTCTGTTGTTTATAGGCAGGACTGTAATACAAGCCTTGTGCGTGCCTGCTGGAATGAGCTGTTTACATTAGGCCTGGCACAGTGTGCACAGGTGATGAGTCTGTCTACTATCCTAGCAGCTATTGTCAACCATCTCCAGAACAGCATACAGGAAGGTATGTTTTCAGTATGTGGTTCTTATACATGTTCAGTCCTGTCAACACTACAGGGACATTTGTGTAACGTTTCTCACGAGGTGTTTCCTAATTGATGGCAGAATTGTTCCCCAGGATCCAGGGGAAGGAGAAACGTCTTGCATAATTACCTTTCCTCTGGTGATCTACAACTTTTGTTACACTGACCTCACAGAGGTATCTGTGAGATAGAAGTGTCTGTAGAAGAAATGGGGATAAGGCTGCAGGATGTATTGTCTTTTACATCTGACTGGCAGTATAAAGACAAGTATGTCCTCAAGTTGGGTGCTCGCAGAGCTTTCGTCCTATCCAGATGTAATTTTTTCCTTCCAGTTAGAATAATGATGTCGTCTTCCAAACCACACCAGAATTTTTTCCTTCCAGACTTTCCTTCTCCTCTTTACAGTGTAAAACTATAGCATTTGTCAAGTATCACAGGAATACTCATGCAAGTTTAATGGTTTTGGATACTGCTATAATGCAGTAAGGATTAATGTATTTTGAACTACCCTCTGAAGCATTAAACAACCTATTTTCTTGACACTCTTAAGAAGATTTATGTAATTTTATTTTTTAATTCAGTGTTGTCCTGTTGATAATGATGACTATATCTAGGATGGATGATAATCTGTTGTGATTGCTTTTTTTTCATTCTTTTCTTTAAAGATGCTGCAAATCAATATGATTGATTAGCATGAAAATAACATTCCATTTTTAATAGAAGAAAAAAAAATACTAGCAGCTTTAAACTCTACAAATGTAGCATATTGCATGAAAGCTAGCTTAAATTTAAATGTGAGTTAAAAGTAGTTACAGAATACTATTTGGTACCCATTTGTTTGATAATTTTTGTGGTGCTATTATTGTGCACACAGCAAAAATTGGAAAATAGGCTTTTACTGAGGAGAGTAAAACTTGGTTGTAGAACTATAAAATGTACTAAAGTAGATAATCTGAAAAAAAGTTTAATATCCTTCAGTCCTAGTAAAGTACATTTGTTTTAATCTACTTTATTAGCTTCATTATTATAAAGTAAATTAGAAATTTGATTCTTAAATGGATAGTATGCTTTCATAATGAATATGGGGGGGTTGGGGTTTGTGTTTGTTTGGGTTTTTTGGTAATTTAAGAGAGCCTGGACAGCCCTCAAAATACAACAAACCAATGCTTCTTTCCTGCCCAGAGAGAGGCAAGATTTTAAAAGACCAATAGGGTAATGTGCATATTTTATGTTCTGCACAGAGTTAGGCTTTTAATTATATCTCTGTCAGAATAAACAGTACTGTCTATTCCACCTACACCCCAGGCACCGAGTTTGTGGAGGAGTAAGTGGTGGGGCTATTACAGCAGTAAACTGGCTCCACTTCTGTTCCTATGTCTCAAAAAAGAAAAAGATAAATTTGTTCTACAACCTGTACTTCTAGTCATACCATGTTACTTGAGAGTGGCCAAGAAAAGAGGATGATTTGGTTTATTATGATTTGTTGATAATTTGTTTTATTTATCTATTCTGCAAAGTTACCATATTATATTGTGTGCTATAACTTTAAAATTCAAAACGAAGTGAAGACATTTCAGAACTTTATCTAGGAACCATATTAGTGATGAGGCTATTTGGAACCTCTGGAATTCAAGTTCACTTTTCCTGAGTATTTCTGCACCATCGTTTCCCACTTAATATAGAAATAAAAACTTTACATCATGTTTATCTTGATCCATCTTGAGTAACTAAAAACTTGTATCACAATTCATGTATTTTAGAAATGTAGATTATGTTTTCATTCTTATTTCAAGACATTGTGCAAAAAATATTTCTTCTGTTCAATCTTTTTATCGTGGTTTCAGAAAACATGTAAAATAATAATAAATTTCATCAAAGATTCAGTTTAAGGCACACGGGTCTAAGCAATTATGTACACTATTAGCTGTACAAAGGGAAAATATTTAAGTTATAATGATATGAAATACTAGCATTAGAGATCAGCACCGGAATAAAATTATTCTAATGCGTTTCTCAAGAAAAAGTTTTATCCCATGTGAATTGACTTATCTCCGAAGTTTGATAATAGTAATTATATATTCAAAGATTTGTCGTAATGTAACCTCTTAAGGTTTTCATTCTTTGACTAGTCTGCAGATATGCAGTCAGAGAGAAGATATGTTTACCAAAATAGAAATCTTTCCCGCTCTAGCTGAGCAGCTAATACCACTCAATTGTAACTTATCCACAAATGATGTAAGACTTTTTTTTAAATCAACATTTTAAGAAAGAATATGAAGCCAACAAAAGGAACGTGATGTTTCAATTGATGGAAGAGTCTGTGTACACGTATTTGAGTGAATTTACTCCATCAGAAGGAAGAAAGGCTATTTACCACAGTAAATGAAAATTTCACTTCTATAAGTACAGATAGAGGAAAAAGTAGCACTGTCATTACTGCTTTTGCATTCACTTCTGGAAAAGATAACTCAATACTGTTTGAATTTTTTAAATGATAGCATTTGCTTTGTGCTTCTGTTTGTTCCCAGAATCACTCTAGCCATTTGTAGAAAAATTCACCGTAATTTGAGAGTCTATGCTCAGAACAGTACATCACTGGAATAAGATTGGTGTTGCAGATTATGCTGTACTGGCAAAATTATGCAAAAGAGTTAATATTCTGTTTGCTAGCCCTGTGTCTGTCTCAGCTTTATAAATCTTCACTTCCATAATCATTCAGGCCATCCTTATATGTTAAGTGGTTTTAAGATAGCAAACAACAGAAAAGACTTTAAAATGTCACTTCAGTTGTTTTATAAAAGGGTATTTGTTAATATACCAGATGTACTTGAGCTCACATGAAATAGTAAGTAATATCTTTTCATAGATAAACTTTCTGGAGACAGAATAAAGCAAGTCATGGAACACATCTGGAAACTTCAGGAGTTCTGTAACAGCATGGCCAAGCTTGATATTGATGGATATGAATATGCATACCTTAAAGCTATAGTCCTCTTTAGCCCTGGTAAGGAATTTAGTAACCATATCTTTTTAAATAATAAGCATTTATATGTTAATATTTTAGCAATTTTTTTAATGAGACTAATGTCTTGAGATGAGACTGATCTATTAAGCTGCAGATAAAATGTTATTCCATAATGATTTATCACAAACAATATGTGTTTTAAAAATAAGTTTGGAGCAACATATCCATGTTATTTAACAACTCCAATGTATCGGGTATTTCCTGTACACTCACCTTAGAAGAGTAGACTCTCAATTACCTTCAGCTGAGAATCTATGAGTACTAAGTTATCTGGGATGTGTACTGGCAATATTAGTGAAGTAAATCACAGGAAGGATTATAGGAAATACATTCTAACAGTGACAAAAAGAAACTGGCTTAAATTTTAGTATTTTTAATATACTTAGATGAGGGATTACTGAAATATGAGCAGAAATACCACTGTATTTTATATGGAACTTCCACAAAATCTCCAAAACTAAATGTAAACAGGCTGTCTTCCATTTGTTACCAAAAAAGATGACAGCAGACAACTAAAGCATGATCAACAGTGTTTATGAGATATCATGATTTATGCAAAGAAGACACTTGAGATTTTCTGGAATGATAAGGTAAGGGTATTGAAGAAATGGGAAGTGACAGTCTTTTCAGCAAAGGTGGAGAAATGTTCCTAGGACACAGAAAGGTTAATTTAAAACTGTTGACAGGCTGAGTGAAAGGGAAACTCTTGCTCAGAAATGTAAATTATTTACTTGAATGCAAAGGTGTTTACCACTTCGAATTTAACAAAATACAAAGAAAAGGAGCATCTTATCATCAGAGGGTTTTTTTGATATTTTTTTTTGCATCAATATTGGTTTTCTCTCTGTAATAAAACTTTAATTAGAAGATATTGGTGTCCTGAAATTTGCTTTTGAAATTTTTTTGCAGATTATACCATTAGGGTTAGGTTTATTAGGGTTTTTATTCAAGTTTGATGAGCAAGAAACTCTCCAAACTCAAGCTAGCTCTGTCCTGTTTCAAGGGAAGAGCAGTTTGAACACAACACTGAAGATATTTGGGCATAGTCAGATATCTGGTAGTTTCTGTTTGTTTTTTTTTTCTGATCATGTGACTGTCTTTGAGGAGCTTAACTAGCTGGAATTAAAACATGAGACAGACTTGTGAAGGTCAAGAAATTGATGTGTCAAGAAAACAACCCTAGATACTGCTCAGTCATCATAGTCAGTTGAAATCACAGAAGCAAACACATTTTAAAAAGCAAGGTTAGAAACATAAACTAGGAGTGTCATTGCCTGGTACATACCTACGGGCTTAATCTTTTTCCACTTTCTTGTGGATACATGCAGCTATAGAGAGAAAAGTGAGCAAGCTAATTCTGAAACCAGGAAGCAAATGTTCAATTGAGTGGTTTCCTTTATACAGCTAACATGTTAAACATCACAATACAAGAGAAATATTTCAATGAAATTAAATGCAAGAATCTTATAACTACATATATTTCACAATGTATAGGGAAACAATCGACATACAGAAATGTTTTGTTTCTTTAGATCACCCTGGTCTGACCAGTTCAACCCAAATAGAAAAATTCCAGGAGAAGGCACAGATGGAATTGCAGGACTATGTACAAAAAACCTATCCAGAAGATACTTATAGGTATTTATTGTCTATAGTACCCAAAGTAATGTTGTGGGCCATAGCTGGCAAAAGTAAAAGTAACATCGTTGATGTAAAAATTTCCTTTTTGACATCTGTTCTTTTTTGACTATTGATGAGAAGGAGCTAGAACCTTGTTCATAAAAGAAAGCAGGTTTGTTTAAAGAGAGGTAAAAGCAAGAATAGCTGTCTAGCTTCTTCCATGTAAATTAAACTTGAGTACACTCTTGGGGTTTTTTTTGAGTTTGGTTTTTTTTTTTTTGAGAGAGAGAGTCTTATTGCCATGTTTAGAAAAGTAAACAGACTTACTTTATTGGAAGTCTCAAGAATAACTGCCTCAACTGCCTCAAATGTCTTTAATTCAAACTGCCTCCTTTTTCAGGTTAGTTGTCAAAGAGGCTTTGTGATAATAAAAGGTGATTATCATCCTTTAAATGTTTTTGTTTGTTTTTTTTTCAAGTTACATATGCAGAAAAGTATAAAAACTGTCAGTTTATAAACCTTGGAAAAAATAAGGATTACACGTGGGGAACAGTAACCAACTCTTAAGCTTCTGTTTATAAGAAATTCCCACATCCTACTTATTTCCTCCTTTGTTTTTTTTAAATTTCCAAGGACTTCTCTTTGAACGTCTCTTAACTTGTTTTTTTCATCTCTCAACTGCTCCTGTTTCTCACTTGCTA
Source organism: Cariama cristata (assembly GCF_000690535.1). Taxonomy (NCBI): domain Eukaryota; kingdom Metazoa; phylum Chordata; class Aves; order Cariamiformes; family Cariamidae; genus Cariama; species Cariama cristata. Next base: position 33,640 of record NW_009598762.1, read on the forward strand.
GAAATAATTACCCTATTTTCTAATAATCTCCATCAAAACTATTTTAAATTTCATCAGCACTATGATTCTCTGCAGTACAAGGGAAATTCTGTCTAGCAATAGATCTTAGAACATAATTATCTTTTACGGTGAAAGTATCCCCATGTAATGAAGCATGCAATCCCATACATTTAAGCAAGGTTTGAGGGTAGTGTAACTTAAAAACAAACAAAACACCAAAAAAAACCAAAACTAAAACAAAAGCCTGTAAAAGAGAGAGCTTCTCCCATCTCAGAAACTGGTTTCTGCACTGGTCTTACAGAATTAACACTGTGTGGGGCAACAGAAAGGGCATCAGGATTCCCAGTTAGGTGCAATGAAGATGGGATTCTCTAGTTCAGAAATATCCTCAAATCCCACATTCTGCTGTGTACAGTTCAGTTATTCTGGTTTGATGCGTGAGAGCTGGATATCTGCCATAAAAAGAAATACAGAATTTGTTCCATACACTTACTTCTCTTAATAGTGGCTCAAGGAAGAAAATCAGAGTTAGATTTCCCAAACAGTGTCCTGCATTTTAACTTATATTGTCTATATCCCCATGCTTACCCATAGATTAAGTTTAGAGTACAAATCTGATTATTTCTGAGCAACTGAATGCTGGCACAAATTGAGATAGAATCACAGGTGTTACAATTTTCACAAAAACAGCAGCATAGCTTTAATCTTTTTTGCAATTTCCCACTAAAGTTTACAAGATACAGTATATTATCAGAATGGACCTTATATATTTTCTCCATAGATATTCAAGCATTTTCCAGAGGCCTGTGTTCAGTGCTACCTAAGGTTTGCTATTACGTGGCTCTGGTTCAGGAAATGTATTTATTCTGGCATTTGTGATGTACATCTGCCATATAAGCACAGCAGATACGCTTTCATCACTGTCCTAAATTTCAAATCCATTGAAAGTCCAGAAATTCAATATGATCACTTCATTATACTGGATGTCTGTTAACATCCTGGTACATAAAATCCCACAGCATTTGGCAATGTGTATGAGTAACAGCACATCCCTCCAAATTCTTTCTCATCAGAAGCGTATTTCCTTTTATACATATCCAGTCCTATTCTTGCTATCTGGTTTGTCATTAAGTTGCTAGGCAACTGAGGACTATGCTCTTTATGGTTTAAATTTTACTTAAGCATTTTAATCTTAAAATTGTGCAAATGTTCTTCTCACTAGTCAGTATGAATATTATTGGTCTCAGGATTGTCCTGAACTATGAAAAGCTTCCAGAGCTGGGAATTTCAAAAGCAGACCAGTAGAATTGTGTGTTTGTACATACACGTTGTATCTACAAAGGGCATTAATAATGTCCTTTTCATTGGAAAACCACAAAGAAAGATGGTGGCTTTTCGTTTCACTTGCAGGATAGAAAAGTAACAATTCTTTTTATTGGCTTTAATTGCCTCTTTACTCCCATTCATGAGTTATGGTAATAATATAAAGCAGATCCATCTCTTTAGCCACGAAGTATTTTAAACTGGTATTACATCTGTTTATAATCTGCTGAACTTCTTTTTCAGGCTAGCCCGGATTCTAGTTCGCCTGCCAGCACTTAGGCTGATGAGCTCTAGCATTACGGAGGAACTATTTTTTACTGGTCTCATTGGAAATGTTCCCATTGACAGCATAATCCCCTACATTCTCAAAATGGAAACAGCAGAATATAATGGTCAAATAACTGGCACGTCTGCGTAGTGGGAACGATGCAATTTGATGGATCAAAGTAATTTTCATAAAAACATACAATTACGAAGTTGAAAGAATAGCATTTTGGTATGTACAAATATTTCCAACTTGTTACCAGTTTCCTGTCGGATTTCTCCTTGTCTGTTTGCTGACGCTGACAAAATTTAAGCAGCTATTAAAAGACCTGCTATAGGACCTTTTCTGCCACAAGGAATATTTTTGATGCCTTTCATTTAAAAGGCTATAGATTACTGAACATACTTTTCACATGCTTTGTATTTAGAAATTATCAGTGGTTAAAAGAGTTTTATAATATCAGAGATTAGTAATAAAATTACTTTAAAAGTAAAAAGAACAGTATGTATATATTTAAAAATATCCTTGGAATTAATATCTAATAAATGCCAGGGTATAATACTAGCACTTTGTAAGCACTTCTTGTCAAAGCGATGACATCATCAACATCCTGCTTATAAGTATGGAAAATGAAAAAAAATTGCATATGTCCTTAGTCAAAATGCTAGTGATTTCTGTGAAAATGTAGAATGCTATAGGAGACAATCATTTATTCTACAAAAAGTCATTTGCTCTTATGTTATGCATGAAATATTAATGTGGATTCTTAAATCAGATATCCACATTATATGAAACTATGTTCTGTTAAATTAGTGCAGTTGTAATTCACAGTACGCTGCAGTCATAGTGACTATTACGTGCTACAGGAATTACCCAAACTAAGAGAAAAAATGTTTCTTGCCGCAGTAATAATGAAATATTCAGGTTCCTTAAAGCTTCTATTCAGACCAACACAATCATGACAAATGTTATTCTAATAGGAAGCCTTTTGATTGTGGGGAAAATCAGTCATTAACTAGAAGAACATTCATTTTGAAGTAGAGCTGTGTGATGCTTTTTGAGTATGTTCTTTCTGTTTCCAAATTTATTCCTTCTCTCTGTACTCCTAAACACTCTGATCATCCAGCCAAAGGTACAATTTAAAACCTGAAATGTGTAGAACCTCTGACTGTCAGCAAGAGTATATTACAGAGGTCTCTTACTTTATTTCTCCCCTGCTCCCTCCCCTTCCCTGACTGAGCACTCCCAGTTTTGCAGTGCTGTCAACCTTCCTATGACTCAGTTTGAAACTGAAATATAATTAGGATTTACATTCAGTCATGTACAATTGCAGTTAATGACTGATATACCATGGAGTTATAAAATTAACTACTTTTTAATTGTCTAGAGCGATGAGCCATCAACATGTTTTCCAGTATTGACCATTAGCTGTGAGCATTGCTTTCCTTTTAGTGTAATTTATTATCATTGACATTAAATATTTTAAACAACCAAAGTTTAAAAAGAAGTCATGGCAATTAATACCTTCATCTGATCCTGGCTCATTAGATGCATCAATTATTTTAATTATTTATATGGTAGCAGCATTTTCTGCTTGTGTATTTTTATGTGACAAAAATCTTATGTTAAGTTCAGCACTTTTGTTTTTCTTCTGTTATTGACATTTATTTAGAAACGCCAACCAGGTTGGTGTTTGTGTCTTTTAGGGATCTGAATTATAGACAAAAGACCTTAAGCAGCTCTAGCTGAGGCTTCTGCTGTAATAAAAAGTCCTGACCAGGTATACTTCATTTTCATTAGGAAGCTCACGTTTGTAGCCCTCATTGTGACATGGCAGGCTATTTCATTTTAGCTATTGGATGCATTAAAGTCTTCTACAGTTACCACTGTACAGCTTTCAGAATCTTCTTTTCTCAAAAGGGTGTTACAAAGAGTCCAATATACATGCAGAGTATTTGTAATATTGCGCTTTCATTTCTCTCAGCTTTTGCTATAACAAATGAAATTGTCATATTTTTAATGTGATGGAAGGTCTGCACTCTGAATGTTAAGTCAACTGGAGTGCAGAATTTTGTACTAGCTGTTTTATTGCAGTGTAACTTCTTGTGTGATTGTGTCAGCACTTCCAATGCAAAGTCCCTGTTTTAAGGGTATACAACTTAATTGTGATATTAACAACATCAGAAGAAGTAACTACCTTGGAAACAGTTGTGGCCATTTTTGTTAAAATTTAAAATGTTATTGGATTATGTAATTGTTGTTCTAAAAGCAGTATGCATTGAACTATTGTGATATTTTTCAGTTTATGATTATGCAGTTTAATTCGCTCTCAGTATTTTGTAAAAATAATTTCAGCAGGTAAGTAAGTATTGTTAATGACAAATGAAATATTAGTTAGCACAAAAACTAGCCATTGGAATATTTTTTCCCAAATTTGAATACACACCAGTTGGCTTTTTCATGACAAACATCATTTCAACTTTCAATTTTTCAAGTAAGAGGGCCCCATTTTCTGTGCAAAAATTTACTTGTGTTGTGAGTGTAACAGTTCAGGAAACAAAATAAAGCCACTACAGTTTTTTGGGAACAGAGGGATTGCATGAAATACAATGCATACATTTTAAGTTTTGTTACATTTGTAAATCACAATCGTAAATATCATGCAGCTCTGTTTACAAACAAACTACACTCCCTACAAATGCAAGGCCACAAAATGATATCCTTGATCCATCTCTGGTAGTCACTTTTCAAATAGTTCCTGGACTTCAGGGATAAAATAATAATTTCTGTAAATGAAGTAAGAACAACGCAATCCATATCTAGGGCTTATTTATTGTGCATGCATTTAATAGATGAAATGAAGCAGTTCCCTACTTAAGATTTTGATACTATCACGTAAAAGCTACAAAGTCTCTCTTTGTATAGCATCATCAGCATGATTTGCTGGCTAGCATTAGTCAGAACCACGCTAATTTAGTCCTAATGCCCTAAACAAAAAGTACTTTCTCTAACTAGACACTATTTTGCTTCCAAGACTTAACAGTTTGGATTGTAGAACTTTGGACGGCAGATAGTAGATCCTAGAGCTTAAGAAATACTCCAAACCAAAAATGTTTTGCATATTTGAATATTAGCTATAAGTAATAAGAGGTTGTAATGAATAACCGAACACTCCTTTCTCACATGCTGCTCAAGGGCTGTCATAAAAATGGGGCAAAGATTTGGTATATGATGGAGAGACACTGAAAGGAATCACTCAAAACACTGCCATATAAAACTATAAACCATCTTCTCCAGTGCAGCAGGGCTCCTTTGTGCTAAATTTCAGGTTTAATCACAGACTGGCTGAGGTTGGAAGGGACCTCTGAAGGGCATCTGGTCGAAACCCCCTGCTCAGCCAGGGCCACCTAGAGCCAG
>NW_009598763.1:0-2032 GCF_000690535.1 Cariama cristata
AGCGGCATCAGAGCCCAGAACCCCTGCCTCCATCCCCCCGGCTCCATCCCCATCCCTGGGGGCTGCGGTCAGACCTAGAGCCCCGGAGTCCTCAGCCCCAACCCCTGGAGCTGATCTCAGTGCCAGAGCCCAGGACTCCCTGCCACCGTCCTGGGGAGCTGTGGTCAGTCCCAGAGCCCAGGACGCTGACCTTTAAGCCCTTCTCCGGGCTGTGCCCTGGGAGTGGCTCAGCTGCTCTGCTGGAAAATGGGGAGAGGGCTGCCCAGCCTTTTCCCCCACCCTGTAGCCCGTTCCCCATAGCAGAGGTCCCACACCATCCCATGGGGAGCCCAGGCCAGGCAGGTGCCCTGTCTCAGTATCAATTTTCCAGTCCCCCTCCTGCCCCTGCCATGCCTTCCTACCTCTCCCAGCCCTGCCCAGCCACAGGTACAATGCTTCACCAGGGGCATTGCTGTAGCAGCTCTGACCACGATGGCACTGAAGGCACCCTGCCGTAGGTACACTTTTTGTGGGGGTGACAAGGATGGAAACACATGCCACTAGAAATCTCTTAACTCCACAGACCTTGGCTTTTGACAGCAGCAGCTGAAATGTGATGAGTCCTGTCATAGACATCCAGCCTCAGTTTGAGTGTTTCCTGGGGTGCAGAACCACTGATCCAGGGGAAGTGGCTCCTGCGTTAGCCATCTTCATCACCGAGGACGTGCGGCGCTGAAAGGTGATGGGCAGAGGGATGCCAGCCCGCATCCCTGCTCACACCCCTCCTACCCACAAGCTCACAGCACTTTGCAAAGAGGGAACTCTTGCACCTTCACTCTTTGCAAAGGACAGCACTGTCCCTTCATGGCAGGAATGGGGGACCCTTGTGAGACGCACAATTGCCTGGCCCAGAGCCTCCCACCGCCTCTCAAGCAGCAGTTACCCCTGACACGGCTGACTGCCTCAACTCCCTAGTGCGGCTACAGTTCCCCTGCCCCGGGATGCTAACTACAGGAAAATTATTGAACCCAAAGCCAACAGTTTCTCGAGGCAAAGGCTAGCGGCTGCTCTATACCAGGTCACCGTGCTGGGCTGGGCACACGTCCCCAGGGGAGGCTGTGGGCACCAGCAGAGAGGGGCTGCCTTCACAACCTCTTGCCTGGAGCCGAAGCTGCTCCAAATGAACGAACCCTCTGCCATTATGGATGGGACTATGTGAGAAAGGGGCCCTCTCAGGCAGCTGAATGAAAGCAGATTAAGGCAGCAATTGTGTTTATATGAATACAAGCTTAATCCACTAACCAGACCAATCAAAGCTGCAAGTGATGCTTTTCCCCTGGAGTACCTTGCTACTCCTGCGCCTGTTCCTACATCGCTGCAGGAAAAGAAGCTTTGCCTGGCACGTACAGCATCCGCCCTCCTACATCTGGACCCGCTTTATCTATGCAGGCCAGCCACAACCCTGATTTCCAACCATATTAAGGAGCAGTCCTGTAGATTGCTATGAGGGACCTGTGGCCCTGCCAGGTATGGCAGGAAGGCCTCACTTCTGAATTGGAGCACCGATACAGTTGGGATGTGAAGTCTTGCAAAGCAGGGCAATTTAGAGATCTCTCTGTGCAGCCCTGGTCACTTATCAGACTTATGCTGAATTATGCTTCACTTACACAACCGCTCAGGTTGCTACTCCGGTGAGGCAAAGGCAGCTCTTATGCTAATTTGGCTACTTGCTAGTCTAATAACTCTTACTTGCATTTACTGTGCAGCTTAATATTGTCAACACTCCTTAATTTTGGTTTGAGAGTGCTTTTGCAGTGAATTATAACAGTAGAGGTTAATTTGCAGAAACGCAACTTTCCAACAGGCCCACACCCGCGGAGGTTGTAGCCGGAGAGATTTGCACATCCTCACACCTGACCTCATGCACACCACAGCCTGCTTACCCAGTTACTTCTGCACCGGGCCTTGTATTTGACTTGGCCGTATCTGTATCTACCAGTTTCTTCATCGTGGAGCACATCTGTGTTTCCAGATCACCGGTGAGCCCTGCTGA
>NW_009598763.1:2060-6439 GCF_000690535.1 Cariama cristata
CGTGCTGCCTTGCCTCCCAGGTATGCTGGGTGGCAGGAGACATCGCAGAGCGGGCAGTGTACGGGACATGAGCACGGGGAGTTTAGCTGTGAATCAAAGCGCTGGGTCATTTGAGCCGGTTCAGAATGAGGTTTAAGGATTTTAAGGGTCCCTGTTTGGAACATGCATTAGTTGTTTGTCTGCATCATAAATCTCCCTATTTATCCTGCTGGAGCTGGATGAATAATTGAAGAGAGGTTTGTGGCTAATTGATTTGCTGATCAGTGGAAAGAAATCATGAATAATTTATCTGACAAATATTATTCAACCATCCATAAAGCTGGTCAGTAACTGAAAATAATTAGTTGCAAACACTCAATTTTTCAGCCGATGGCTTTGTCCGTTTGCAAACGCACCTCACAATTCTCGCCCTCCGGCGTGCGTCCCCATGGATTTCTCCTGGGCTCGGTGCAGAGGCTGCTCTTCAAAACAGCCCCAGCACTTCACTATGGCTCTTCTGCTCCATCTGCTACTTCGTGTGCCATCGGTAGGAGCTCTTTTCTGCTTCATCCTCACAGTGCAAATCTTCCTCTTCCTCCCCATGTCCTTGCAGGTACGGGCCCTCTGGGTTGCACCGAACCTTCAAAGTCAGGTTCGGCTAACATCCTCCATTCGGGATCAAGGTGCTTAGCAGCTCCGCCGGTGGAAGGGGAAAATGCAAACGCCTATGTGTGTGGCACCATCTGCTCCTTGCTCTTTCCAAGTGGCAGCTTTGCCGTGTTGGTTTAGTCCCGTAGGAGGTGCCTGTGCAGCCAACCCTCAGGGCAGAGATGCTGCCTCTTACCTGCACAGCCGGGCAGGTGAAGGGACGGAGCAGAGGGCTGGGGCAAGCACAGCGGAGGAGGAATATCCTACACCATCTTCCAGCTGTGCCAGGGCAGACCAAGGCTCTAATTCCATTTTTAAGCTTAAAACATTAAACAGGCCATGAAAGCCTGTCATTTTCCCTTCATCTGCATGCGTCCTGGTCCTCCTTTTGCAGGCATCCCTTGCAGCACCTGGCACAATAAGCAGGCAAGACCTGCACACCCCTTCTGGGTTCAAAAAAAAAAAAAAAAAGAGACTTTGTGGTTTCTTTAAATTGCTATTTATTTGGCAGTTCTTGCATGTTAAGATTTCTGAGAAAACAAACAATCTCTGGAGGCTGTTTGATGTTATTTGCCTTCTAGCAGAAATCCTATCAGATTCTCCTGTGGTTCCCAGATCCGGGAGAGGGGCAGCTCCCCTCCCTCCTCCTTTTCTACCCCCAAGCAACACACAGACACCCTCCCCATTGAATTAACATCATCTTTCCCCTGCAACATCCTCTCTGACTGACTTCCTCGGCTCACCAGCAGTCGCAAATTTGTTCTCTCCATGGCTGAGGATAGCGAGCGGGTTTCGGGAGCTACCTGGAATGTGTGTGCTCCCGTGCCAGGCTCCGCGTGTTGGGGAATGAGAATCTCCTCTTCCAGTTGAACCCGGGGCGATTCAGAAACCCGTACAGAAGCCCTACTATGTTGAAGTTTAATGGAAATAGGATACTTGTCTGAGCACATGAGCTTGCTGTCCCTGTTTGGGTGCAGAGAACTCCCTCCCTCTGGGAAACCCACAAGTTTACACTGGCACCCGCAAGCCTTGTGTAGTTTAGGGCAGTGATTTTGTGGAGAGCTCAGAGGATGCCCAGGCTTGAGCAGGGCCGGCGAACACCCTTGAACGTGAGCTGGCCCTGCTGCGGTGGCCTCGGAGGGCACCTGCTGCTGCAGTCTGTGCCCGCCTGCTCTGCAGGAGGTTCGCAGCCTGGGACCGGGGGGCTAATTCCATTACACAGTGTTTGTAGCCAGAGTTTAATTATGTCTTTCCTTTTCTTGCCGGCTTTCAGCAAAGCCACGTCTGCTCTGCTCTGTGAGATGCTCAGCCGTGTCTGCGAGAAAGTGGGCTTGTTACACAGCAGGGAGGTGGGAGACGGAGGCTGCAGATCTAAGGGGTTGCGGTTGAAGTCCCTGCTTACCTCCAACCGCTGGTTGCTGATGCCAGGCTGGGAATTTGTACGTGGTCCTTATGGCCCAGAGAGAGGGGATGTGCACAGCCTTCTGGGTCTGGGACCCCAGCTCCCCTGGTACTTCGGAGCATCCCCCCGCCCTGGGCTGCAGCAGCTCTGTTGCTGTGTGCAGCCCACGAGGGCCAGGATGCAGCGTGGGACAGCAGCCTTTCCAGCCCACTCACAGTGGGTGCCGGGGGACCAGCCAACACCCCTGCTCCTTCCTTCTCTCTCTCTGTCTTGGGCTGTCCTCCCCTGGGACTCTGCACGCTGCCAGGGACTGCTAACCCCGGCTGCTGGGGAGCCGGGGCGGCCAGGGCTGCTCCGCCATCTGAATTTACGATGCTTTAATGTATTCCTCCCTTCCCCTTGCAGCAGATGCTCCGTGTAAATCAGCACCGGAGATGAGGCGTGCTGCTCTACACCAGCTGGGACTTTTGGCCCTGGAAGGCTTTGTTGTGGCCTCCAATAAATGCAGTAAGGCATCAACCCAGGCTGAGCAGGGTGGGCAGTAGCTGCCTGCCAGCCCACCCCACGCACCCAGGGAGGCTCCCGCAGCCTGTGCCAGGGTTGGGTGAGCCAGGATGGTCCTGAGAGCAACGGAGAGGAGATGTCTTGGCGTGTGGGCATCCCTCCGTGGCAGGGAAAGGGCTGTGAGAGAGATGTCCTGGATACCCATCCTGCCTTGGTGCCTTTATCTTTGCAACCTGCTTTGGAGAGAGCCTGCCTGGAAGCAATGGGTGATGCATGGGTATTTTTCACCTTCAGATTTGCTGTTGAGCTTGTTTAGGTGGAGGATGGGATTAATGATCCAGGTTTAGCAGAAAGAAAGGGGAAAGTTTGCTCAAGACAACCTAATTGATCTTAATGAGACAGGAAGGGCTTTGTGCTGCAAACAGCAGTGTTTGTTTTGTGGGTTTAATGCGATTTCTGGCTGGGTTTGATTACTCTGGGGAAGTCCTCTGGCCTAATAAACAGAGCCATAGGGAATTAGCACTGATAACTTCAGATGCCGCTCTCAGCCCGAAACAGCACACCCTTCCAGGGTAGAAACAGAACCGAGAGGGGTCGGGGGAAAGGTAATTGCAAATGGATTCAATCAGCTCCCAATTACCAGACAGTTTGGGCTGCTCTGGTGGATGGGCAGCGACCAGGGCTGGGTGCCCAGGGAGAGGGCACACTGGAGGTGTCCTCGAGTGGGGTGACACCGAGCACGCTTGGGCACCCAGCCGGGGCTGATGCTCCCAAAGAGCCAGGAAATTGTCTGTGGAAAGCCTTGTGGGTTTTTTCCCCAGTTGTTAATGATGAAAGCGGTTATTTTCAGGGGGCGAATTTTTTTTCAAACCCTGGGCATTTGGATTGTGACTTTCCTAGAAAATGGTGTAATTCCCTCTTTCCTCTAACTGAAAAATGGGACCACAATGTGGTTTTGTGCTTGTTTTTTATTGGTATCTCCTTAAATGGAAGGGGGAAAAATGACTCCGAATCTCACAGCTGCTACTGAAAAAGTGGTTCTCCAGAGAGCAATGTTTCCACTGAGAGGTTTCTTCATGGCTCTTAGCGGCTGCCTGTTCCCGTGGCCTCCCCATGTTGCATCTGTGTCCAAACCTGCCCCAAGCGAGGGCTGGGGCGAGGAGGCGACCGAGCTCATGCCAGGGATGCACCTTGCTCCTGCAGCCACAGCCTCAGCCATGGCCGAGAAATGTCCCTGAGATGCCAAGACCTGACATGCCTTGGGAAAACCAAGGCAGGGACCGTGCCCGGCTCCTGCTGCCATTCCCACTTGCTGCACCCTCACCGGGCACCTCCCTGCTCGTCCCCCCCGGGGAACTCCCCGGTACGGGGTGCCTCCTGCTGCTGTCGGTGCGGGGGGAAGGCAGGCACTGCCCTCAGAGGGATGCCAACCCATCCAGTTAAGTGATGCCTTCTGATGGCCAGGGGAGGAGTTGGTGAAAACACAGCAGTTTCTTAGCGCTTCCCTTCTAGACAAGCAAAACGTGGAGACAAATCACTGCAAGTTCTCCTTGCTTCCATCAGTAGCGGGGAAAACAAAATGCTCATTTGTCTCCCCCTCACCGCCCCCACCTCCGGCTTTCTTCTTTTTTTCTCCTTTGCAAACAAAACTCACTAAAAGGAGTCTCCCTCCCTGAAATTCCTTCCTCCTCCTCCAAATCCTTCCCCGTGGATACGGCACATGGCCGGTACACAGCTCTGCAGAGCTGTAGAGCCAGGGCAAAGCCACCTCCCCATCGTCCCCAGCCCATCCTCGCCGCTCAGCCACCCACCAGAGACATGCCAGCACCCCAGGGACAGGCAGAGG
>NW_009598763.1:6452-12658 GCF_000690535.1 Cariama cristata
AGAGTCACGGTGGCAGGGGCGGAGCAGCGCCGAGGGGCTGAGTCATGGGGAAGCCAGGCCTCTGCATCCCAGGGAACGTCATGGGAAGAGCAGAGAGGGAGATAAAGATTATTTATAGCTGCAAGAGCAATTATACGGAGCTAGTGTAGAGGAGCTGGCAGGCTGCCGGCTGTGCAGGAACGGTCACCCCGGGAGGCAGTGGGATGGGGGTCCGGGAGCTCATGGGGACCAAGTCACCCTGGGAGGCAGTGGGACGGGGGTCCGGGAGCTCATGGGGACCAGGGGGGGACAAGGCTGTTCCTGCCAGGGCCAGGGCACGCCTGAGCATCTGGCTGGTTGCACTCCGTAGGAAAACCAGGAATAGTTACTGTCTGCCTCTGCCTTTTCCACATCAGTATAGCTCTGGGTTACGGTTCCCAGATCCCCATCGCTCGGCTTCCTTCAGAGCTTGAAAAATCCCCTTTGCTGTTTTCTTGCCCCCTTGGACCAAGGATTTGTTCTGCTCATCGCTTTTGCTTCCCAGATCAATTTGCTGTGTTTCACATTGATTGCCGTCTATTTTCCCGCTCTGGCTGTTGGTGGATTTTGCTTTTTATTGCTAATTACTCTTCTTGCTCTTCTGCTAGGGGAAAAACTTCCCAGTTCATTTTTAACTGGTGTTAAGGATGTTAAACAATATTTACTAGAGAGAAATATTTTTAAATCAGGAGGTCTGGATAGGCTTCTGGTGCCTGCTTTGGCTTGCAGCTCTTGCCAGAGGCTGGTGATACCCTGAAATACTCTCTGGTACCCAAACCTGTCAGGCCTGAGATGAGGCTAGAGTTTCACTGTGCAATTTATGGTTGGAGATCAAAGGACTGTATAGGGAATGCACAGCTAGAGACGGTGCGGGCGAGGCAGCAGCTCCCCGCAGAAGCCCAGGCAGCTCCGAAGTTGGGTTATATTTAATTTCAAATGCCCTGAAGCTTCCTGTTTGATTTCTGGGAGGATTTCAGACTGAGAACTAATAAGGGTACACCAGTCGACGTACACGTAAGGCTCTTCGCAAACAGTGTCTGGGTACTTGCTGGGCTTTCCAGGAGAAGCCAGAAGGGTGGTGCTGATTTCTTTGCTAAGGGAGGAGGAGAGGTCCCAGGCGGGAGGAAGGCTGGGGGAGGGAGGTTTGCACAGCCCGTAATGACTCCAGCACCAGGCACATCACGGGCAGGGCGGTGGGCAGGTGGGCTTCAGGTAGCAGCACGACCCCAGGAGGACGAAGCCCCCAAAAATGGCTTTGGAGGCAACTGATGGCCTTTCAGTCATTTTAGAAAGAAACAAATGATTGAGGCCCAGAGCTGCAGAGGAGCGATTTGGATAACAAGAGCTCCTGCCTGATGAGATAGATCTGTCGGCTGAGGTTTATTAATCCAAAACCCAGGCTGAAGCTGTCAAGTCAATCAGGGACCGGAGCTGCTGGCCTTGCTTCTCGCCTTGCTCCTCACCCTGCGAGTCAGCCGGCTTGGCGAGGCGAAGGCACGGAAAGGTTCTGCACATCATCACTCCTTTCCCTTGGGATGCTTTTTTTTTTAGCCATTGGAAAACTTAAAATAAAAAGAGGTTGGGAAATCTCGCCAAAGTCTCTGTTAAAAGGCTGCAAGCTCAAGCTTCAGAAATTAGGCAAGGCTAGTTTTATGGTAGTCGGTTTGACCTTCGTTCTGCCCCCATTTACATTACGATGCAGTGTTTAGTTAAATGATCACTTACTCCTTTCTCCTGGGGCTTTTCTCTCATTCCAGCGCACACGGATCAAATTAAAGTTGCGCAGGAACCACAGATCTGGCCTTTCCCAACATTTGAGTACTTACCTTGCTGCCTGAGCGATGGTTTTTTTTACAGAGCTTTTTGTCCGTAGTATTTTAAATAATTTGGTATCACTTCCATTCCCATGGAATTCATCGGATAATTAGCTCTTGGTTATAAGTGAGCAGCTTATAGCATCATTACCTTGCCTGCCTTAATGTGAGGCTTTGCATGTGACCATGGTACTGTTCTTCTATTAAAGCAGACTGGTTGGTAAATGGCCCAAGAGGCTCTCTTGATTCACACGCTGCAGACCAGGCTTCTATATTAAAAACCCATTTAAAGTTCCCTGGCAAAATGTGTGAATTAGAAAAGTTAAATTGTATTAATTCTTTTTCGAATGTCCCAAGGATAAGCAAGGCCAGGATGATGCTCTCTGTTCCCATAAGCTGCTCCGTACTAATGCACGCTAATTTTCCTGGGGAGCTGGAGACATCGCTGTTGAGCGACGCAAAAAGTTACTGGAGCTTTGTGCAGGGAAAATAGGTTTATTTTCTGCAGACAGGATAGTGAATTTGCATCTCAATGAATACCTTTTCCTTGAAGGAATTTTCCATTGTAGGAGTAATAAATTCTTCTTGTGGGTAAACTGCTCCAGCCATCTCACCTGTGGGATATACGTCCTCAACTCTTGCAGCCTCATCAGGAAGGTGCTGGCAGGGAACCCTTGGCCTGGCCAAAGGATGCTATTAAAAGGCGAGGAGTGAAGACAAGCTATCTGTGCTCTGTGGGCTGCCGGCACCGCACAAGTAGCTGGGCTGGAGACAACCGGTACAATGGGTAAAGCTGCTCAATGTCTACCTGAGGCTGAAAATGCCAGAGCAGCTGGAGCTGAGAAGGGGCCGTGGGGAAGGGGGTTGTGAATTGTAGCTGCATGGGAAGGCACGGCTCTGGAAAGGAGCAGATAATCACGGTGGTGATGAACTGCATGAATCTTTTAGAGGGATGCAATCTTGCGCCATATGTTATGTGTCAGTACGTGGAGAATGTGTCACATCCATTAGGATAATAATTGCACAGTTCATCTTCTTTTTCGGAAAAAAACCAAACAAACCAAAAACCCAAACCCCAGTGTTCTCTAGCCTCAGCAGCACTTGCAGGGCAGAGGCAGGCTGGCCCTCTGCCCCGAGAGGCGCTCTGCCCAGAGAGACGCGGTACCAAGGGCAGGCGCTCGGGGAAGCATCAGGCTGTGTCGAAGGAGGACAGAGGGAAACAGCTGGTGGGAAGGGAGGAGGGGGGAAGTCAATACTCCTTCAGTAGGCCAAGAGGGCTAAATAAAACATGAGCTTTTCCATGGACATCTGCGAGGAGGTCAGGATGGATGCCAGGTCCTGGTTGTAGGAAAGTCAAAGGCTTTTGCACACTGACATCTTCCTCATTTCCAGCCAGAAATGCTCCAGCCTCTGAATTTTGTTAAGCCCTTTCTGTAAGATTAAAAGCCCCTCTGCTGCTAGAGATGCCCTCCTTGCCAGGGCTCTGCAGCCACGATCGATGCCCCTGCCCTTCTGCAACTCCCTGGAGGGCTGTGCTGGAGAGCCTTGCAGAGCAGGATGGGTGGCAGGAGCACGTGGTGAGCGGCTGCCGTCCCCGAAGGACCCCACGCACTGTGGGGTGATGATGTGGTGGCCAGCAGCTGCATGGGCAGCAGGCAGCCCCTGCGGGCAGCAGGTGCTGAAGGGGTGCCCGTGTGTGCAGCCAAACTGCCCTCCCGAGGTACACCGGGTGCCGGGTACTGCATCTCTGGGCAGGAATTAGTTTTCATTAGTGGTTTTCCAGGCTTTTAGGCAGCCAAGCAGCCATGCCTGAAAGACTCTGGGGTGAGCTGTCATTGTTACACAAAGGTAGCTAAGCTCCCAAATCCTATTAGTGGAGAGGGAAGAGATGCTGCGGATGGCTTGAGGCAAGACAGCATCCAGCTGTGAACAGCCAGGGAAGGGCAGCCTTACCTTCCCACACACCTCGCTGTACCCCACACCTCACCTTACCCCAGCCCAGCAAGGCTGATGGTTTTTTCTCCCTCAGGCCAGCCGACTCTGTGCAGCCCACATCCTTCCAAACCTACCCGACCTCTGTGGTACCCACTGTCCTGGCTGGGGACTGCCCATGCCACCCACCTCCTGCCACCATCCTCCCGGGCTCCTCTGCGCTCCCTCTGTGAGTGCCTTTATACTTGAAGGAGCTGAAATCCAGCCCCCCCAGCTCCCCCTTTGAGCAAAGCTGTGGCTCTCCTGCTGACTTGCATTGGCTTGGCAGGTGAAGGTTACTGTGCAAATTAACTATATTTAGCCTTCCGGGTTTTTATAAGATGCTTGATTCAAGCGTTACATGACATTTTGATTTTAAAAAATAGCGTTGCCTAACATCAATAAAGTGTAAGTCAAGAGGCAGAAGAATTGGCCAGGCTAGAAATTGCCATCAGCAGGGAGTCATCACCCATGGGTGCTGCCACCGACCCGGTGAGGCCCCTGGGCTGTCCCACACCGTGGGCAGGGAGCGATGCCCTGCGGCGTGCGATGCCCAGGAGCAGCCCTGCGGACACACGTGCGCACACACACACATGCTCGAGGGGACAGGGCCACATCGTTGCTCCAAGGGACTGAAGGAGAGCTCTTGTGCACAGCCTCTCCTGTCTCATGCTGCCTGTCCCGCTGCGGGAGCCCCTTGCCTGTCTATGCAAGTCCTGCTAACAGTCCTCGCTGAGGTACTTCCAATTTCACGGCTCTAATTTATTCTCCCTGCTCCTCCTCCAGAGGCGTAAGCCCATAAGGCTTTTCAAAGTGCAGCAGCACTGAGAGACCTTCAAAGAGACAGGTCCCCTGCAGCCAGCAGGCACTGGCACCTCCTCTTTCCAAAAAACATGGCAGTGGTGAGAGATGCTGAATCCCTTCCGAAACGAGAAGCCCCGTGGGGCAAGAGCTATGTGTGGGTGATGCCATCCAGGGAGCATCCCCAGAGGTGGTCCACTGCCTCCCCAGTGCCAGGGAGAGACAGCATCCCCCCACGTTGGGGGTGCCTCTGCTCACCTCACACGTCATTGCCTTCCACACTCCGGCATTGATTGCTAGGTCCAAAGGGCTGCAAATCATCACACAAGGGAATGGTGGGCTGACTTTTCTTTCCAAGCAATTTTTATCCTTCTCTGATTGCCTGGAGTGTCCCTTGGCTGTTTTAGTGATAAACTGCCAAAAAAAAAGCTAGTGGTGTTTGCCTTTTCCATATCCTTCTTAATGGCAGAGCATTGCAAAGGGCTTAACAAGCCACCCCACACGGCACCCGGCAACAGTGGCTGTCCTGCATCTCCAGCTCCCAAATTGAGGGAATTGGGAAATTTTTCATTCACCAGAAATTTCAGCAGAATTTTTAAGAAGAAAATGCCACTGCCCAGAAGGGACCTTGGCCGTGGCTGGAGCTTAGAGCGAGGACCACCTGGGAGTTTGCCAAGGAAACCATGCTGGTCAGAGACGTGGGGGGCTCCCTTTCAGGTCCAGCACCCAGACTGGGATTTTGGGGAGTGGAAACCAACCTCAGACCACCCAGAGCCCTTTTACTTTGCATTTCCCACCCTGATGGTGCAGCTGGGGCTGGGAGCAGCGGAGGACCAAAGCAGGGCCAGCTCCAGTGAGCTTTCTGAGGCTTTCCACACGTTATACTCTCCGGCAAGTGATTTTCACCCCCCAGCAAGTTTGAAGGAGCGTGGTGCGCAGCAAAGAATTGCAATAAAATTGAATTATTCTAGTGCGAGAAATTTTTCTCTTCACCATTTGTCAAGCTTTCTGCATCTCGTTCCAAAGCAAAGAAAAATCACTCAGTGATCCATCAGAAAGAGGAAAAACTATACAACCTCCGCAGCAGGTGTGTTGGATGGCACTGCATCGGAGTACCCCTGGGGTGCTTGGGCTGTCCACCAGGCTGCTGGCCGCCCCCCCCTCCCCAGCCCATCTCCCTGGTGCCAAGCCCCTCTGTCCCCAGTGCTAGGTGATTTCTGGCACAATAATCCACGGTAAAATAGCTGAAGTGTAACATCGGGCAGGACTGTCCTGGGTGAGGCTGTTTCCAGGGGCAGGTTTCCTTTGCCCCCGTGGGGACTGGAAGCGGGGTGGCATTGCAGAGGTTGTGCTCTCCTGAGCCCCTGCCTCCCCGCGGGGCGTGCTGGGGAAAACTCGCCTCCAAAGATGAATTTCATATTGATTCCTATAGCGAGATGCCCGGTCTACTGCAATTCTTCATTAGGGAGCTGAGCAGCACATGGAGACAGGGAACTGCAAGGAAGGCTTGAACTGCAGAAGGGTTCTCTGAAAATCCAGGAGAAACTCATTTTGGCACAGATCTGATAGAAAGAACTTGGATTTTGTTAGCAATGTAGGGAA
>NW_009598763.1:12675-30565 GCF_000690535.1 Cariama cristata
GCTGCCCTTCCCTCCTCGGCCCAAAAAAGTAATTTTGAATTGGTGAAACTATGTGAAACTGGAGTGAAAGGGGAATTTAGCTTGCATTTTCTACATTTTTTTCCCCCAGAAAAGTCTGGGGAAAAAAAATGAGTCGAAGATTTGCCAAAGTACACTGAGATTTATTTCATTCAGAAAGCAGAAATTTAAATTTTGACTCTGATTAGATATTTGACCACCCGATGCCATCCCCAGACCTGCTCCATCAAACCGAAGAGGACGGCGTTCAAAAGAAAGACACCTCTGAATGCCATCCATCTCTCCTTCTGCCTTTGCTATCTGTGCTGCTGGGCCCTGTCCTACCTACACTCAGGCCCTGAAAACCCAACCTTAGGCTTAGGGAAGTCCAGATCCCGCTGCGCGTCCTCCCTCCGTGCCGCCACACCCGAAAATTAAGGAGACAAGAGGTTGGGATGCACCTGGTGCCTTGCTCCTGCTTGGGAAATCTGGGGACTGTGGAGAGCCCGTGGGTGCTCTGGGGTATGGTGAGGGGATGCTCTGGACCCTGGCCCTTGATCTCTGCCTGAGCCCTCTCTAAATTTCTCCCACCCTGCTTTATCCTGCTCCATCACAGGTCCTCATCAGGGCAGCACCCTGCGAGCACCCCGGGCAGCGGGCACACCCACTCCTCCTGCAGCCCCCACCAGTTTGCACAATGCGTGAGGGGGTTTTGCCTGCT
The DNA here is from genome assembly GCF_000690535.1 of Cariama cristata. Taxonomy (NCBI): domain Eukaryota; kingdom Metazoa; phylum Chordata; class Aves; order Cariamiformes; family Cariamidae; genus Cariama; species Cariama cristata. The sequence goes on from NW_009598763.1 coordinate 13,394, forward strand.
TGTACTGGGGTTTGTTAAAGTATAAAGGAAAAGCCACTGAGAAGGCAGAAAATGCTCTGCTCTATGAGGGACAAATGGGGAGACGGGGAGCTTTGTAGGGTACGTGTTTCTTCTTTCTTCTGAAGTGAGATTATACCCAAATTCACATCTTCCTCCAGAAGCTTTTGATGAAATAGCATTTTTTGGATGAAATGACTGTGTCAAAAGGTGTCCAGTCAACTCTATTCTGCTTTACCACATCTGTTTTATCTGTGAATACTGCTTCTCTCAACAGACCAAGGACTTTCTTTCTATTCCCTTTTTTTTTGGCACAGAAAAGGTCAAACTCATAGAGTTTGTTTGAACTTCATAGAAGAAGCTGTATTGGACTTGGCATATGTCATCAGGGGTGGAGGAAGCAGCGAGATGTGGCTCAGCGGCTGGACGAGTGAAGGGCTTGGGGAACAGGACCATTCAGCCCACAAGGCAGCTCAGAGCGGAGCACCGAGGGGGGACCGAGGTGACCCCAGCGGCACTGGGTCCCCTCACCAGCCCCTCCTGCCATGCAGCTTGGTCACGGTCTCTGCGCCCCCCCCTCAACTCATTAGATGCACTCGTTAGTGCTGCTGGAACCGCAGCGCTGATTGCAGTGCCTGGCCCCAGTGGGGGGGTTTGTAGGGGCGGATAAGGAGCCGTCCGCTCACTCGGTCCCATCGATCCCAGTTCCCAACGGCTTCTGCAAAGGCTGGGGACTGGCCCCAAGCATGGCGTTTGCCCAGGGTCCGTGGGAGGTGAGGTGCTGCTTCCCGGCCAAGGAGAGCAGAGCTCCCACCCACGGCCCCCCTCCCGTGCCCCCAGCCCACTGACTTTGGGGCTGTTCACGGTGCTTGGAGGGGCTCCTCTTGCAGACGTAGCACCCCACCAGTTAGCTCCAGGTAGCCCCCTAAAACATGGGCAGAAGGAGTAGAATATCAGGGATGCCAGAAACCTTAATCCTTGCCTTGCAAAGGGTTGACTTTGGGTCTTAAGGGTTTCTTCTCTGCCCTCCGAGCTCCCAGTGCCGCCCGCACTGCGGTACATCTCCCTTTGAGCTGAGCCTGCCTGCACGGTGCCTGCTGCCAGGAGTCCCCTTTGACAGCCTGAATCTGTCAGCAGCCAAATACCTTGAACTCCTGAAGGTATCACTCTAGATAATAAAGAAAAATAAAGAGGCTGTCCTTTCAAAGAAGTTTTTCTCTTAAAAAGAAAGCCACAAACCTTTTTCCTGTCTAAAAAAAAATAAAGAGTTTAAAAGTGCTTTTTGCTTTATTCTGTATAATGCTGTTCTTAAAAACTGCTTGTCAGAGAGGTGCTTTGCCCCCGCCCAGCGATGGTACCCAGGGCCAGGCTCTGCCTCAGCACCACCCTGGTTTTGCTGGGTGCAGAGCTGGACAAGTCCACAAATCTCTGCTCTTTTGCTCCTCTGACAATTTTGAAGAGTAAGAATGACCTGTCATGGTTATTTTGTGTCAGTGTCAACACAACATAGCACTTCTTCAGATTTTTTCGTGGCTCAGAAATACCAAATAAATTAATAATGTCATTTACCATTATGCAAGAAACCATTTCCTTGAATCTCAAATGAGTGAGGCTTTCAGATGTCATTGGTTTGTCACTAGTCTTTACATTTGCCTTTGAACGGAACCAATAATTCTATCGCTTCAAATTAAAAAAGAAAAAGGAAGTATTACATATAGAGGGGTTTTTGCAACTGAACAGTTCACCGTTTCTTAGTCTTTTTGCAGGGGGAGGAGGCAAATCCAACTTTCAAAATTCTCCCCCAAGACATTTGGCTGAAGTTTTTACCTGTCCCTGCATGGGATGCATGGGAACCTCTGGCTGGGAATGCGATGCTGGGAGCTTCACCGCTGCCTTCCCTGACCACCAGTGCCACCCCTCCATCCCTTCCATCCCCTCCATGGCCTCTCCCAGCCAGCCCTGGGGAAACGCTGCTGCTTCTCGGAGGTTGCAGGCACACGTGCCATAGGAACCTCTGTGCCTACCAAACCTACTCTCAGATAAGCAAGAAATACACATTAATCTAATTATCACTGTCCTGTAAGAGCAAATATTTAGCTAGTGAAATCAAGATAAGGAAAAAAGAGCTTGTTTAAAATAGAACTGAGCAGGCTTTATACGAATGACATCCTTCCCAAAAGCAATGTCATTCTCTGAGCTCGTGGAGCCGTCATGTCCTCAGCATGGCACCTCCGCCTGGCCATGTACCTCAGCCAGCTGGACACTGAGCACAAGGGACCTCAACACAACTTTGAGCCCCAAACCTGTCGATCACAGCGGCAAGGCAGTTTGCATCACCTTCCTCTGCAGGCACCACTGTCCCTGGCAGAGCCAGCCCTAGGGAGCACACCAGTCCTGCCGTAGGGCAGCCTCGGGTCTGGGTCGCATGGATGCTCGGCTCCCAGCAGTGCCAGGCACTCTTGCTCTGGTCCCTCCGGCCGTGGTTTGGATGGCCCCTCACCGGCACTCTCCTTGCATTGGCTCCTGCCCATGTCCCTCATAGCTCTTCATCCCCCAGGACTCATTTCTCCCTCCCCACAGGTACATGCAGCTCCAGCAAAGGACCCTCACGGGTGTTACTGCTGAGAACTGGTTGGGACCTGTTTATTGGGAAATGTATGTGAGGTTTGTAGTCAGAAGCCCCCAGTTATCTGATGAAACCTCGCACTTTTAATCAGCACTCAGCCTTTGCTTTACTGTTTGTGCTCACAGAGCAGGACAAAGCAGACCCACGCGCCAGAGGTGCCGTTTGGGAGGTATGGACCTTTCCAAGGCTGCCAGAGCCAAAGTGCACCAGCTCCAAGAAGCCATGGGCAGGGATGAAGGGGGTCTGTGTTGGTGCTCGGCCCCTATGCATCACCCGGAGGCACCAGCATCTTCCCTGGGTTATTGCTATCAGGCTGTGCCAGCTTGATTCATTAAGCTTGATGTTTTCTCTGTGCATGTCAGGTCTCTCTGGAGCTGCAAATCACACCTCTCCATGTTCCCTGCAGGACCAGCTCCCTGTGTCCCTCACAGACCCCAGGCAACAAATGCAAGGGACCGTCCATGGGGAAAGCAAGAGCAGAGCCTCTCCTACAGAACTGGCCTTAACTACACACTAAATTTGGGTTAATTATGGACACATGCTCCAAGATAAAACTTGAAGGAAGAGCTGAGCATCAAATACACAATGAATCTAATTAACGCGAACACAGCTAATTAGATTTGAATCTGCTCGCGGTATTGCATGTGTGCTTGAAACTGCTGGCTTTATGGGAGTAATTAAAAAAAGTTAAGTAGGGTTGGATTCACAAATTAAGCAGCCCCAATGATTTCCTTTTAAGCATGTGGTCTTTCCATATATTGTTGTTTCATTTGATTTCTTGAAGGAACTGTTAGTTGTGGATCATTTCTTCCTCCAGAAGCTGACAGAATTGAGTTCCCGGAGCTGCCACCGCTCTTGCACAGGGAGATGGGGATTTGCAGGAGGAGCCTTTCAGCACAACCTTTTAGGGGGAAAAATGCCTCCTGCCTGGGAAATCACCTTTAGAGCAGCAAGGGCAGGACCCCAGCAGCTGCTTGGCCAGCCAGGCTGGGGTGGTCAGATCCGAACTTCTCCCAAACTCCGCACCCAGGGGCTTGCTGTGGTTGTGAAGGACAGAGCCCAAGGCAGGTCCTGCCTATGAAGGTTGTCCTCCCTGCCCTGCTCCTGAGGCTGCATCACAGCCACTGAGCACACCCAGGTGGCACCAGGAGGTGGTGGGTAGGAAGCTTCCCAGGGCCAGCCCAGGTGATGGGAATTAGCCTGGAGCAGGGCTGCTGGGGGATAAAAGGCAGCTCCAGGCTCATTGAAAGGTTTTGGGACTGAGAGCAGGGCTGGGGATGTGGTGCAGGCTCTCAAGAAGAATTGGAAGCTGCTGCAAAGTCCTCACACCAGCTCTGGGGTGCTATAGAGGGAGAAGATGGTGTTTTGCTTCTTCCCGTGACATCTAGACATGGTGAGTAGGGGTGGGTTAAGCAGCCTGCTGGGGCAGCCCCTCTCCCTGGGAGGGAGCGACTAAGGGATGGAGCCTCTTGGAGCTCTGTTGGGGTGAGCCCAGAGCTGGGGAGGCTCCTGGAGAAGGGTTATGTGAGACAGCCAGCAAATTTTGCTAGTTCCCCCAAAACATGGCGCAGCTCCTGGGGTCCCTTGCAGTCTGCTAGTCCAGTGGTGGAGGGGGCCTCTCTATGCAGTGGAAGCGCGTGCGTTAACTAAGATGTATCACATATGTTAGAAAGGCTTAGCTCCTAATGAAATTGGACTACCCTGAATCCTTAAAGCTGTTGCTTTGGCAATTTATTTTATTTTTCTTCATCAATTATAAAGGGGGAGGGAATTGTGCTCTTGGTCTGTGTTTCATGCTTCTAACTCCTGCTGCTTCTCACTGTCACATAAAGACGTGGTCTGGTTTAGGCTCTGACAGCCTTTTTATAGCTGGAAATTCACCACAGCTGAAGCTGTTGGTTAAAGCTTGCCCTTGTGTTCCCATCCTCTGGTCAGTGGGATGGGGGGTCCAGCCTGGACGAAAGCCCTGTGTGCACTCTGCAGTGTATGCAGCCCTGACGGGCACTTTGTGCCCCGTTCCTGCCGCCTTGGGAGCCTTCTCCCTGCTTTTGAGGCCCGGTTTGTTGTGTTGTACCTGGGGGAAAAAAAATGGCTTTTTGTTCAAACTAACTGTTTACAAAGCAGAGGAAATAAACTGCAGGGTGGGGAAGATACAACGGAAACTTGCCTGGGAATTTTGGATACTAGTGCATCCAGCAGAGGCAGCTGGCTTTACTCAATTAAAATGATTGTTGTGCTGAAATACCTAATTAGATTCAGGCACCTGTAGCCAGACAACCACAGCATTACGCATTAGCTATTGTGGCAGAGATGTTGCTGCTGCACTCAATGGCTCTCACCTGGCACTGTGTCAGATGGCTGCCCTGGTTCATCGGGCTTCCTCATGCTGTGTCCCCTCCTCGGGGATGGCCTCCTGTCCCTGCCTGTTGGTCTGTCCTGGAGAGATGGGAGAAAGCATTGCATCCCTTGGTCGTGGTGCAGGAGGCTGCCATGTGTTCCCACAGCTGTGTGTGTGTCACCTCTGCCAGCTCCATCGTGCTGCTCTCGGTGCTGTCCCTGCCTTTCAGGCAAATCACTTCTCAGGCTCAAACTTGTCACCCAGGTCACATATCATGTCACTTCCCAGGGCATGTGCCTGCCGCAGCCCTTGGTGCACCAGGTCCAGGTGGCATGCCCTGCAGAGCAATTTTCCAGCGTGAAAAAAAAAAAAGAACTTTTTGCATGCACCTTTCTCCCAGCCAAAGTGCCTGAAGGTTTAGCTGATCAGGAAACATCTTCTGTCACCATCCTGGTAGCAAACACTTAATGGGCACCGAGACAGGCCATAGCAACAGTCATGGATTTCAGGAAAGCTGAATTTTTAAAATTCTCAGCCCCAAGACCAGAGGCTGGAAAAGTTGGATCCATGGGATACATGCCTTGTTGGAAATGCTCAGCTCATACAAACATTTCCAGGGCTGCAAGGAGCTGGAGCAGGCGGTGGCGTGCATGCTGGGCCACAGTCATGCATGGTCCTGGGGACGGAGGGTGGTCTCAGCCTGGGCTGAAATGGCCCTGGTGCCCGTGCAATGCTGGCGTGGCACACAGACACCCTGACATGGTAGCCTGTGTCAGCCCCCCCCAGACCCTCCAGACCTCCCCTAAGCTGGCTGAAGTGTCTCCAGGGCATGGTTTGGATGGCTGAGCTCAGCCAGCTCTGTCAGGCCATTTGCGTGGGAGCTTGCTGGGGTCGAGACCAGGAAAGTGCCGAGTGCCGATGTGCAGCTTTATTGTATGATCGATCCAGTGATGGAGGGAGCTGGGAGTTAATGAAGCCAGCCGTGGAGTTAGACAGGTGAGGATTGCTTGCGTTCCATTAATGGGGATGAATCACCAGGGATGTCTTCCCATCCCTTACTGTTGGGGCGAGATGGATGGGCTCCCCCGCAGCCCCCAGCCCTGCTCAGGAGGTGCTGTAGGAGCACGATGCAGCAGGGTGTATGGCCCAGAAGCTGCAAGAGGGACAACCACACCTCCTGGGGAGATGGGATGCTGCACGGGGAGCAACAGCCAGGCCACCATTTTGGGTATTAGGAGGGAGAGTGAAACCCCTGAGCCACTGGAGCAATTTCATGAGTCACCGAGTCCTGAATTTCACTCCAACCCACCCATCTGTCATGACTTGGCTGCAAGATAGAGCCATGAATGAGTGATCTTCCCACACAGAGCAGAGCAGAAACAGACGGGAATACGCCCTGTATTTTCAAAGTGGAGGTTTTGATTACCAAGGAGCACAATAACTGACAAGCGCCTTGTAGAGTAATTATTGTTGTGAAAGTAAAACCACCACTGCTTGCTGTCAAATGTGCTGTGAAGCACTGCTTGGGCAGCGCAAGATGCAGCACCAAAAAGTGATGTCTACTTGCAGCATGGCAATGAATGCTTCTGGGGAGGAGGAATATGGGGTCTAATGGGGAGAGGGAAACGTAGCAACAGAGCATTGAAGCCTTTGCCTCTGCAGGGCGTGCAAGCTCCTCCGGGAACTCAGCCAGGATGTGGCGAGGCTCCAGAAAAATATCCTGTAGATCATTGTAATGTGACTATGTCTTACAACTGCACAGTGTGTGCAAGAAAGGGCTGTTGAGATCAGCTGAGCTTTGTCCTTTTAGAAATTGTGAGCTGATCTATTTCCCTGTTTGAAGACCTCTGACAGCTCAGTGATGCTCACAAGCCCCTGTGCCAGCAGCGGTGGATGGGGAGGCCGGAGGAGATGGGCGTGTGGTTTGCTCCTTGTGCCGAGCCCTGTCCCTGCCATCAGCTGTGCAAACTGCAGTTATTGCCACAGCATTTCTCAGTCTTCGTGAATCCAGAAGCACATCAGTATTTATCTTGTTTAATTTAGACCCAGCCTCCTGCAAGGAGCTTCTTACAGTTCTATCCCCAAAAATACGTTCAGAGGAAAAGGTCAGCTCTTCAGGGCCCAGCACTTTATAAAGCCCATAGCGAGAGGATATAATATTACAGCTAGAGTAGAATTGGTTTCTCTGTTAGTGAACCCCCCTCAGGTTGCTGGCTTGTTTGCCAGGCTCGGTGTAATTCATTTCTCTCCATTCCAGCCGTTTCCCAGAGCACTTCCCATGGGGTGCTCGGAGCTGCGGGGTGCAGAAAGCCCTGTTGTCAGGAGGACTCCCAAGCCTGATGGTAGGATATAACTGGTTTTGAAAATAACATTTGGCCCTCTTTGCTCATGAAGTCTTTACTAGTGGCAAAGTGGTATTTCTGTGAGGGGGGGGTGGAAACCTTCTTTATTGCTTGGTGAACTGCTCACTCGTTCAGCTTTTACTGCTTGGGTAGTACCAGGCAATTTTGGAAGCAGTCCCTGCCCAAAGTCCATTTCATTTTGGAGCAAATCAAACCCTGGTTGTTTTCTTCCAATTGTTTCTGGCCTGTGAGGAGCTGAGGCAGTTCCAAACAACGCTCTTTCTCTTGAATGCTAATGAATACTGGGTTTTACGGAGCTATCGGAGATCTTCCCAGCAGATTCAATGTACTGGGCTTTCTTAAAGGAAGGAGTAGATTTTTCTTTTCTTTCCTAGCTTTGGTGTCCTTTTCAAACCAGCAGTGGTTAGGATGGCTGCCAGCTCCTTCCATGCTTCTGCACATAGTGCTGAGACCCGCAAGGATATCTTTCCTTTGACAGGTAAAAGAAGGTGGTCCATCCTCCAGTGGGCTGTGTGACTTCCAAACTGGGGAGGGATGTACAGGGAAGCTGACATTAACCTGTGTGTTTGGGGAGGGGGGAAAATGGATGTCAGGGTGGGTCTTCTCTCCTGAGGGGCTGGATAAAGCCTTGAACCCGTATTCAAGGAAGCATCCAAACATGCATGTGTTATCAGCCAAGTTACCTCCCGAAATTCATTTGCAGAGATGCATTTTGGGCAACACTGCAAAAAAAAAATAAAAAAATTGATATTTCTTAGTGGTTCAGTGACCAGAGTTTTGTTTTATATCAAAGTCTTATTTCATGTTGAATGAAGCACTTGATTCAACTCAAAAGAAAACACTTTGGTTTTGTTCTGCAGTACTTACCATTCACATTAAAATTCAGCTTGATTTCTAAATGGAACATTTCTAATGGATCACTGGAGCCTTTCAGGATTGTTTCTATTTAACATGATGACTTAGAAACCATAATATTTTGGGGAAGGAAAAACACTTTGCCAAATGTACAGTCATTTAGGTGAGTCTGAAATGGTGAACAGCCTCTAAACAGATGACCGTGTTTCCTGAGCCTTGTTTGGGGTCTGCTGATGCTGAGGAGGTCAGGCTGAGCTGGTGTCCTTGGATGGTCCTTCCAGGCATGGAGAAGCCCCAGGTCTTTCTCTTTGTCCATGTGAGGCTGGGTGCTGTTTTGGCATGATGTACAGGCAGGGGACCAGTGACGACAGGCTTCCCGCTGGGGGGAGGTGGCTGGTTTTTGTTGGGGGGCACCCCCAGCCCCATCCTGTCTCTTTGGGTGCCAGGCTCCCTGCTCCAGGCCATGGGCTGGGTGAGGGGCTTTAAAGCCTCTTCCCCATTTCTCCTCCCTCCCCCCCAAAAAACTATTCACTTCAGAGATCTCATGAATTATTGATCCCAAGTTTGGTGTCTCCTAGCAACGTGTTTACTTACTCCATTGCCATCCCTGCCGGTTCTCTTGGACCCATGGGTTCTCTCTGGCCCCTCTCCCACTCTCTCCCCTCAGTCCCCCTGCCCCGAGCCAGGTGTTGCAGCATGGCTGAGCCTTTACCTATAGCTCTGCTGGGGGAGATGGGAAGGGTTTGCTGGAAGCTCTGAAATGAAGCTCTCCTCTAAGAGCAAAACCTGTGGGCTCCGGAGTCAGTGCTACCCAGTGGATGCTCCTGTCTACCCTGACCTGGATCAGCTGCTCCAAAGCTGCTTGCTGCTGCCAGAGCCCAGATCACTGTGTGTGAATCGGGGAGGTTTCCTGCATCTGCAAAAGCAGGAGAAGGAGGATTAAGGAAAGCAAGCCAGCAGGGATGAACTTTTCCAAATAGTGTAGCTGGGAGGGGAAAAAACACCCCCAAATTTCCTCTGTCTTGTAGTAGCAAACTCATGTTTGCTCATTTCCCTGGGAGAGCAGATGAGCAAGTGCTTTGCAGCACCTCCCAGCTGTGGTCTCCCCCTGCATCTCCACCTCTGCCCCATCCCCACGGCCTGCATGGCAATTACTGGAGACCACCCTGCAGCTGGATCCATCTCTGGCTGCTGGGAGCTGACCTCTCCATCCAGCTGTGTGGGGTCCCGGAGGAGCCAGGGTGAGGGCTGGTGGATGGAGCTGGGCTTCCCCGCACAGCACTGCTTCAAACCATGCCTTGTTAGGCTACTCCGTGCCACAGTGTTCTGCGTGGAGGCACCATGCTCAGATGAGCAGGATCCAAGAGCTGTGTTTCTTATGACTACCCCTGTGCTGTATGGGGCTGGTGGCCAGTGGGCAAGGGGAACCTTGAGTGCTTGGGTCTCAATCCGGTGACCCTTTAAAGCTCTGCTCTAAGCTTCTCTGCTTTAAGCTGAGCTTACAGCTGGTTTGGGGGCTGGCTTGGGTTTGGAGGGTGTACTTGCAGCAAACTTTTCCTTCCAGCTCCTGCCGGAGCGGTCCCACACTGTGCAGGTGCCTGATTGAACCCCCAGTGTCCGCGTTAAGAAGGGGCTGATGCAGCCCCATGCTACAATTTCCTATAAGATGCCACCTTCTCTCCCTATGTTTCATGCATAATTCAGAGGATCCTCTAAAAATAAAGTTCCCCAGGCAGCCTCTGAAGCCTGAGTAATTTACTTCCAGGATCATGGGAGAGGTGAAGAGCTCCCTTCTCCCTCCGGGCTGCTCGTTCGCAGAGAGGCTGAGGTCTGGCCGAGGTCCCGGCGGGGCCATGGCTGCTGGTACGGCTCCGGGAGCAGAGACCTGCCTGGTGCTGTGCAAGATCATGGGCTCTGCCTTTCTCTTACCGCAGGGCCAGCCTGTGGAAAAACCTCCACTGATCTTTTTTTTTTTTCCCTTTCTTGTTGTGTTGCCTTACTGATGACCTGTAGTGACAGCGTAACACTGAGGGGGTTTCACAGAACCATGTCGTACAGAGCAAGAACAGCGCAGGTTGGTTGTTAACAAGATAATAGCAAAAAGATGACTATTTAGCTGCTACATGGTGATTTACATGACTATACACAAAGGTCTGCTACCAAATTGAGAGCTGTGTAAGGTAAAATACAGTACATCTGCCCATGGGAATGTATCTTGCGTATGCTGCATCACTCCCAACCCAAGGTTTAATATTCCTAGGTCAGATTTAAGAAAAAAAGGCAAAATCTCATCCTTCTCTCCAATGTCTCCTACTCTTCTGAGATACCTTGATGATTGTCTGCTTTGCTGAATCCAGGTTTTACATCCCTAGGTCCCACCATCCAACTAGTGCTCTGCTTTATCCATATTTACTGACTATCAGTACAACATTTGAAAGACTCGAAAGGGCAAAGTTGGAAAAGTCTGTTCCCTCCTGCTTTTAGCATGCTGGCAACCCACAGATTATCTGCTAGAAATTATTTTCTGATCAACGGACTGATAAACCAAAGACCTTCCTTATGCTATTAATTGTGCCAATTAATTATGTCTCCCTCTGCCTAGAGAAAGATCCCTGCCAGTTTGCCTGTGAATCTGCAACAACGGGAGGCATTTCCATGGGTGGGAGTGACAGGCAGGCAGTGGAGTGGATCCCAGTTCTTCCTTCGGTTAATGGCCTTGGTAGCAAATCCCAGGAAAAGCAGAGCAGGACCAAAGCAGCCCAACAACTCTGCTGTTCAGCCCCGGGTGGTTCCAGGGCTCACGCGTGCCTGAGGGCACCCCGAGCAGCCAGGAGTGGATCGTTTGGTCAGGGGTAAGAAATACGATGGGCAGCGGACAAAAGTCCCTTTGCATTTTCTGCTGGTCCCTTAATCCTCTCCTGATTTCCCAAAATAGCAACCAAAATAAATAGTTCTTTTGTACTGGTATGACAATAATAAATGGTTCAGGGGCGGCTCTGTGTGCTGCTTGGGCAGGGATGCAATCCTGACATCCTCTCAGTAAACTGTCCTACTCCCAGTGCCAGCCGAGTCATCTGTGCTGGTGAGGGCTGGAAAAGCAGGACAAATCCCTGTACATTGGACCTCCTTACTCCTTTCCACATGGTGGGTACTTAAACAGTGGACCTCCATGTCACAGGGTGCAGTGAGGAATCAGCATCTGCATGATGAGTTCCTAGGCAATTAGTTGAAAATTAACTTGTCGCAGACAATTATACATAGCAGTGGGGCTGGATTTGCTTTTGGATAGCCATGTTCTGACATGCCCCATGCTTTGCCCCTGACTCTGCTATGCAGCTGGTGGTGTTGCCCCTGTGTACTGGCATGGGGCTTCCAAAGGAATGATACCTGCAGCGTTTCCAGTACTCTGTGTGTGCTGGTTTTGACTGGGGTAGAGTTATTTTTCTTCACAGTAGCTAGCACAGGGCTATGTTTTGGGTTGGTGCTGAGAACAGCGTTGCTAACTCAGGGAGGTTTTTGCTATCGCTGAGCAGGGCTTGCACGGCGTCAAGGCCTCTTCTGCCTCTCACCCACCAGCGAGTGGGCTGGGGGTGCACAAGGAGTTGGGAGGGGACACAGCCAGGACAGCTGACCCCAACTGACCCAAGGGATATCCCATACTGTATGACGTCATGCTCGGTATATAAAGCTGGGGGAAGGAGGAGGAAGGGGGGGATGTCCGGATAATGGCGTTTGTCTTCCCAAGTAACCATTACGTGTGATGGAGCCCTGCTTTCCTGGAGATGGCCGAACACCTGCCTGCCCATGGGAAGTGGGGAATGAATTCCTTGTTTTGCTTTGCTTGTGCACACAGCTTTTGCTTTACCAATTCAACTGTCCTTATCTCAACCCATGAGTTTTCTCACTTTTACCCTTCCGGTTCTCTCCCCATCCCACCGAAGGGGCGGTGAGCGAGCGGCTGGGTGGGGTTAAACCACGACACTGTGACGGGTGGATGTGTGGCTGCTTCTGCTACAGGCTGAGAGATAAGGGGACTGTAGATGAGAAAGCAGCTGGGGACTGTGCTAGACAATGGCTCTTAATTTATTTGAAACAGACCTCATCTCATTTTTCCTGTTTTAATCTGATCTAAGCTCTCTGGAAAGTGATGGGTCAACTCCCATTCTTGCTGATGGTCAGGGCTATCCTTGGCTGTGCCAGCCCGAGTGCAGGGCTCCAGCCCCACGGCTGTGACTTCAGCAAGGCTGGGAAATGGCTTAGATATATCTTATTGAACAGAAAATCAATAGCTAGTTTTAAGACACTTTTCTATTGCTGTTGATTGCTTTATATTATATTAAGATGCAGTATATTCACTTGGCTCACTACTGCATTATTTTAGAGCTTTGGAGTTCATGGCAATGTTGAATATATTTTTTTTTGATCTTCCATCAAAGATGAGAGTTCTTCCCATCCACTGATCTTCTGTGTTAGCAAAAATAATGCCTCTTGCTTTGCAACTAATGGTTTCAGAATGGAAAATATGTGTAATTGAATTGGAGACAGCTGCTAGGATTTGCAGAGAGCCTGAAATAGTTACTGCAAGATACAAACTGTTGTGTGCATTTCGCTGTGCTCCTACTCATAGCGCAGGAGGCATTTTTGTTAGGTGCTTATTAGCATGTCCAAGGAAGGAGAGATCAGAAAGAGCTGTAATATAGGAAAATGAAGGAGGGAGGAGATGGAGATGTGCAAATTTAGCTGTGCCATCTGGTAGCAGCTCTTGAAGGAATATCCCTAGGTCCCTAGATGTTGGAAGGGCATCCAGTGCTTAAAGTTTCTTTCTTCCTTTCTGGGGTCAGAAAGCACAGACCTTGTTGGGGTCCAGTATGGACTGAAGTAGCTGGAAATGAGAGAAGCTCCCAGTCATCCCCAGGGCAGTTAGCTAGGCAAACCCCTTGGTGGCAGAGGAAGACACCGCTTCTTCTGCACCCAAAAGCTGCTGTCCCTGGAGCGGCTGGGACATGAGGCAGATGGTTTTTCCTTTTTAATCTAAGCAAAGCAGGCAACTGGATGGGATGGCAGAGCACGAGTGCCTTGCTCAGGTGCTGGTGGGTTGTGCAAGCAGGAAGACTGAGAGACCCTTGAGGAATCCTTTGTCTCATTATCCATCCATGGGAAGGGCAGGATTCACCTTTCGCTGTACTGTTCCCACCTAACTACTGAGCGCTGCTGGCCAGAGCTCTGGCAGGGTTGGTCTCGCAGGCAGCGTGGGGGGCAAGAGCTCCCTTTGCTCTTTTGAACGGATGGGCAGCAAGGGCTAAACGTGAGAGCACAGCTGAGCTGACACACGAGGGATGAAACAGCCCGTGTGGGCTCAGTTCTCCACATGCCATGGGCTCATGGCAGCCAGGAGGAGAGGGCGAGCTGGGGCTCACACGAGCTCCCGCCTGGGTCTCTGCTCTCCTCCTGGTGGGATGCACCATGGGCTGGGCCAGCGCCAATGTCTGACATTGGTTCAAAAGTTTTATTTCCCATGGAAGTTGCCAGCTGAGAATAACCTTATGGAATAGATGAGGGAGAAAAGGAAATTTTGGGAACACCGACAGCCCCTCCCTATGATGTGTTTGGTGAAAACAAGGTCATTTCTGCAAGCCTAACTCCCTGCAAAATGTTTCTGGCAGAGTTGATAAGAAGCTCTCCCTTTTGCTAGGAGACTCCTTCAGGCCTTTTTCAAGATGCAGACAAAGACATCCCCTGTCTCGGAGAGCATCTCTCAGCTACAGCGGGAACGTGCAGCGCATCGAAACAACCCCCCCCCTGCCACCACACCCCTCCGCTGCACCGTCCTTGCAAGATGAGCACCAAACCCATGATGTCCCCTGTGCCCCATCAGCCCTGGCCGTGCCTATCAATGCCGCATTGCGGAGGTGGCACCTGTGCTCCTGGAGGTGCCGTGTCAGAGACCCCAGCTGACTGGCAACTAAAGGGGCTCATTTGGCCACCACGGAGGGCCTCTGGGGAACACCACCGCCCCATCCAGAGCAGCGATGCCCTGCGTGGGGTAGCTCTGAGGACAGGCTGTTGCTCTTCCTCTGCTCTTGCAGCCTCTTTGCCTGGCAGAGGGGCTCACAGTTCTGCCAAGCCAACAGGCTGGTGCCACCTCGGTACATCCTCCGTAGCTGGCTTAGTCCTGAAGTGTGATGGGAATCTGTCCCCATCGCTACAAGGGTCACAGATTAAGTGTCCAGAAACAAAGCTTGGGGCAGGTGATGGTGCATCAGCAGTAAACCTGCCCCGCACCCAAGCTGTCCTCTGGCCAGCAGCAGTGGGCTGTGTGGGCTGCTGCCTGAGAAAATCGGATGCTTGCTCCTCTGCCCCTAGCAGGATAACACAAACTCTGGGGGCTAAGCACAGCTTTCTGCTCCCTAATCCTAAAATGCTGAGGGCAGGCACTTTGTGTAGGTTACAATCACTCATTTCCAGCCCTGGGGGAAGGCTCTGCAGCCCTGCTTTCCATCCTACCTGCAAGGAGCTCAGCCCTTGCCCTCCCACTTGCCCTGGCCAAATGCAGCCCCTTAAAAGCCCACCCCTGCTGCTGTCAGACCCCTCCAACCTGCCCCTTGGGTTGCAGTGACCACCTTGTCCCTTGCCAGTGCACTTGTCTTGCATGTGAATTTCTATGTTTGCACACAAGGAGCCTCAGCCAGGCACCGGCACCTGGGTGATGCTGCGGCTGCTGGCTAGAGAGAGGCTCTGGAGGCTGCAGTGTTCAGCTATCCGTCCCTTTACAGTACTTTATAAATTTAGGTTGGGAATATTTGTTTTAACAGTGTGACCCATTTAGCACATTTGAACGTCTCCTGCTGACGTGACAGTTTTAACATTTCCCTTTAACCAGTACAGATTGTGTCACCCCTGGGTAATGTGTTAGCAAATCACATTGTTAGTGCTGTGCAATAAACCGCTTTTATCTCGTGCTGGGAGAAGCCAGAGAGGTCTCAAGAAGATTGCACTTGCTTCACGAGCCATGGGCCGGGTTCGGAGCCAGCTGATGTTGGCTGGCCGGCACCATGCACAAAGGCTGAGCCTCCAGGAGGGAGGTGATGCTCTGCCTGAAATGGGGGGTCAGGACTCCCAGGGGTGCTGTTCACCTCTACAGAAATGATCTCAGCATTACCTGAGGGTGGAACAAGTGGCAGAGGCTAAACTCTCCTCTTGCCTCCCATTGTCTGCTCCGAAGGAGTGCCGGGACTGAGGGGAAGGCAGCAGCAGTGAACACCGAATCCTTTGGCCGTGGTAGCCCTGCCTGCTGAAGGCATCCTAATCTGCAGTTCTTAAGCAGAATAAAATTTGTCATTTGATGTTCCTTTCAAATCCTGGAGGTGAGAAAGTGGGACCAGGTGCCTCAATACCTCAGCATCTCACCAGAGAGCCTGTCACAGGTCCCTGTGACAGAGGACACCAAAGGAAGCTTGGCATGATATACTACTTATTCCTATAAAGGTGAATTCAATTTTTTTTTGTTGAATGGCTCCCTTGATACAGATCTGTATATTTACTGAGGTGGCCAGGTCTAGGTAACTTCAAACACTGGAAAAAAGAGTAAGCGTTGGAGAGCACCAAGTTATTTAGGACTTCAGAGGGACCCTTAAAGTTCACCTACGTAAAGACCTGCTGCCTCCTTCTGCTGTGTCCTCACGCCCTGTGCTAAACCAAGAGCAAAGCTGCAAGATGTGGCTGGGTTTTCTTGGCTGATGTAGGTGGGGTTTTGCTCAGTGTCTTTGCTCAGCTGGGCAGTAATTCAAAAGCCAAAGGTAGCCCTTCAGGTTCTTCAGAGATGGCAATCTGCCTTCTCCAGAAAAGCTCGCAGACGCAATGGTAACTGCCACCTCAAGTCCGGTGAAAGAGCAGCAATGTCTCAGGAGAAGACAAATGGCTTTGTCCACAAGAAACACCACCGAATAGAGATGGAGAGATGCGCAGCCCATGCACTAACCCCTAACCGTAGCCCTCCAGAAAACTTCTTCCTACCTGTGGGGCTCTGGTCCAAGCCTGACACTTCCCAGGGAACGCAGGCACCCTGCAGCCACCTCCCATCCGTGCCTGCTCCTCGTGGTGCTTCTGGTGCTGTGGGCATCCCAGCCTCTGCCCTGAGCCCCTATGACCACCCCCTGCCCTAGGGAAACCAGAGACAACCTCCAGCAGCATGGTCCTCGCTAAGCCTGTGGGCCTTGGGACCCTCTGCATGCCTTCAGCTGATCCACGCTGCAGGTGATGCTTCTTGTGTTTCCATGCACTGGCCTGGCACCATAAATTACATCTAACTGCTGTCACCTGCAGAAGGGAAAAAAATAAGTCTCTTTGGCCAGGCGTGCCTCGGGCCAGGTTGCTGTAGAAGTTCAGAGCAGTTTTGGCAGCTTTGTGGGTCGGAGGTTACTGTGTCTTGCTTTGGGGAGGAGAGGGCAGCGGTGGCCAGCACTCTGCAAGAGCTCTTAAATCCAGCAGTGGCACTAATGCCATGTGTGTCAATTTGCACTGACCCTAAAAGCCATGGGATGAATTTGCCGCTTAAGAAGAGGTTTTTAATGTACTTTGCATGCTTTAGCATCGTTAATGGCTTAATGAATTAGGCTAATGATGACTTTGGAGTTGCATATAGGCCTACATGTAAATGCTTAGTCTGCTCCATGGGACTGAAAAGATCATTTCCCTTTCAGGCCATTAGGCAGGCTGGGAAGAGGCAGAGATGCACAGATGCTGAAAGGAGCTGGAGCTGAGGTGCTGTGCTGGTGAGTACCTGGTTGTCTGACCAAGAGAGCTCTGCAGGTGATGGACCCCAGGAGGGTGGCGGAGGCTGAGGAAAGGAACCAGGGAAACACGAAGGGAGGGTGTTACCTGCCCTTTGGGAGGGAACGGGAGAAAGAAATGGGTATGGGGGACTGGCAAGAGAATAAATGCAGGGGACAGAGCCTGGGACAGGGCGGCTGGGGAGAGAAGCCATGGTGGCTTCA
>NW_009598763.1:30580-38012 GCF_000690535.1 Cariama cristata
CATAAAGCCAAGTGCTCTGCACCAAGACCTTTTCTGAAGAATTTAACCCAGGTTTCTTGCTGGCATCCTTGCACAGCCGGCCAGGGAGCCTGCTCCAGGCAGGTTAACAACCTAGCAGCCTGTGTTTCTGTACCGCTGCTATCCTGTCCCTCCCACGGTCCGACCGAGGGGACTCTGCAAACCCTACCCCTGCAGAACCTGCAGGTCCTCAGTTTGGCTGTCTGCCCTGGGATGCTCAGGGCTGTTCTCATCCCAAGAAGGGCTTAGCTGATGTCTCTTCTTAAGAGCACATGACACATTGCTTCCAGATCTGCTGCCAGCATGATTTTTTCTTCACTAAGTAAAGGAGAGGAGGAACTGATGCACTGTAATGATTTTCCTCTCCTTGGGCTTGGCTGATGATCGATATTGGCTCAAACACAAGGAGGCACAACAGTATCTGAGGAGCAGCAGTCACAGGCAGGCTCTCAGGAAAGCCTTTCATCTCTAAACCAGGCCTGGCCGCATGGCTGCAGGCTCAGAGAGAAGCAAAACAACCGTTTCTGCCCTGGGCACGCAAGAAAATCGAGCAGCGCAAGAAGGCTGTGGACATACTGGAGTGAGTCCAGTGGAGGACACAGAGATGTTGAGGTGGGCAGAGCGCCAGGTCTGCTCAGAAAAGAAGGCTTGGGGGGTTATACTGCTGTCCACAACTACCAAACAGGGGCATTATTAAGAGGACAGGTGAATACATCCCAAAGAAATTCAGAGTAAAGCTTCCCGAGGAACAGACCCAAAGGAAACGCAAAGCTTCCCACCACCAGCACATCTCTGTGCTCCCTTTCTCCTGCCCCTTCCCAACGGGCAGAGTGCCTCACGTGGGGTTGTACCTGTCCACCTCCCTTTGCTTTGTCCTGGTTTCATCTCTTCCTCTTTCGATAGCGTTCCCAGCAGCCACCAAACGGAAAGATGAGTTATGTCCGGCTTATGAAGTTGCCAGCTGGAGTTACAATGAACTGTACTGATATCATAATTCACGTGCCCGACCCCTCTTCCAACCGTGGCTCGGCTGCAACTTCTCTGATGGGAAAAACACTCGAAGGGTGGAAGCGGCACTTTGTCCTGGTCAGGAAGAAGAAGCTGACAGCTTCCAGCTGGTACTTGGGTGAGCGTAGCTTAGCCCCAAAACCTCTCTTAAAGGATTATGCCTCTAAAATTATTACACTCGTGATTCAATGGGGCATTGACCATGCAGACTTTTATTAATGATCGAGGACTGTGACGATCAGCCAGGTAGCAAATACGGTGTAATTCTTCCAAAGTGATGTGCGGTTGCGGATGAAGACACTGTCAGGGGACAGAGGAATTATGACTGCTCATGAGGAGTTTAATGCTGTGCACGAATGGACTGATGAGATCCTTGGACCAATACAAAGGAAAAAGCTAAGTGGAGATGTGGGCTGGTATTGGCACTTACTGATTTGCCTACACGTCTAAAAGCACAAGTAGGGAAACCGGGAGAGCTCAGAGAAGGGTCATCTCTAAAAGCCACTTTACAGGGAGAAAACTAATGGTCTCCATCCATTTAGATTGTCCGAAGATTGAGATGGTTTGAACACAATTTTGTAAGAATGTATGTGAGGAGATTATACTTTCAGGCCTATTTATTTAAGGGCTTGTTTATATACAGAGCTCTTAAATCTAGCAGGCGAAGCCATAAAAAAGATTAAGGACAGGATGCCCTAATGTTTTTATGCAGGGAGCGTAACTGACCCTCAGATGCTCCACCACAACTCCAGGCAAGCTGTTCCATCATGCGGCATTTCAGAGCCAGATTTTGACGACTCTTTAAAGAGCCAGAGTGTAACTAGAGGTAAAACCTCTTGCTAAGATGGCTGGAACAAGAAAACGATGCTCTGGGGGGTCTGAGCAATGCCCGGTGTTGGGTTTCTCAGAGCAAGTGCCCTTCCGTGGAGCAAGGAGCATCCATGGATGGCCGGGGACTGTCCCCACGCCTTGCCAAGGAGGGGCTCGTTGCACACCAGCCTCCAACCAAACTGTTGGGGAGGAGGACCGCGGCCAGCCAGGTGGCGGCTGATGGGCCAGGAGATGCAGCAGGTCACGCTGCCCACCCTTGCATCTGCACGGAGAGCCCACCACGGGCATCAGGGAGAAAACAGGCTCTGCTCCTCTCCTCCTTCACCTCCTGTTCCCTTTATTTTTCCCTGCCTTGTTGCTGGGTAACTCTGTTTGCCCAGCATGGAAGGACTCTGTTTTCAGAAGAACTCAAAACCAAAATGTTCTTCAAACATAAGAAATGATTAATCAGAAACTTTGCTTGCTTTTTTGGATTTAATTTTCTATATAACTGCAGCCAGTAGGGAGGGGGGGAAAAAAAAGGAATAGGCTTAAAAAATTTTGACTATAAACATGAACAGATCTTTTTGCTGCTCTTGGCTAACTTCACCTTAAAATTAAACCTGACTTTGAGGTTTCAAGGCTGTCATAGGTGTGGCAGTGCTTAAGACAAGCAGAGAGTGAGCTGTTGATGTGGTGGCCACGGGCTGATTTTCCTCTCGAGGACAATCCGCTTCTGCTGCTCCTCCTGCAGCACTTGCAAACATCCAGACGTTTCCCCATGTTAAGCATCAAGCCCTCTGCAAAGCCAGGGAAAGCTCCAAATTCTCTCTTCTTTCGTGGCACAGAGCCTGCTCGTGGGGCTTACTGCAGGCTTAAAGATAGCTTGAAAAATGGCCACCAAGTAAGACCTCCCAGTGTTTGCTTTTGAGAACAGGTCACCTCTCTGCAGGGACGGTTATGGGAGCCAGCAGAGCCTCTGCCTCGTACGCTGCCTTCAGGGACCCGGACTTTCCCTGGCAGATTTTTCTTTCCCAAGTGCAGATCAGATTAAACTGTTATCTCAATCTAAAATGCAATGGATTTCTCTTCTGGCTGCCGCAGCCCACGTCAGAAGCAGATATTATAGCACAACACAGCCTGTGAAACGCTAATCAGACACCTAACGAGAAATGCTTAGAATAATGAGCTGAAAAAAAAGCTCTGAAATTCATTCCTTGTGGCAAAGGGGAAGCGAGAGGGAAGACAATTTGCTGTGGTCCAGGAAAGTACTGCATTTCTCAATAAGAGAGATGTGAAGCCGTCCTAAGCTTATCTTCTGAAAATTACTTAGCACACACTAAATCAGTTAAAATGGGCACGGTGGGATTTTTCATAAAGCAGTGGGTCACTGCTTAGCTTTTATTTCTGTGTATAAATACGAGTGTGTAGAGAAGAGTGTATAAATAAAAGTGAAGAATTCTGAAGTCACAGGGACGCAGCAGCGCATCCAGGCTGCAACAAATTTGCATCGGTGCCCACCCAGAGCTTTGGGGTAGGTCCCCCTCCTCTCCCTCTGCTCCTTCTGCCTTTAAGCTGCGCCCTGCCCGGACCCGCGCTCCCGCCGCCAGCCGTTGCCATTGCGCTCAGGCTTCACCGCGGCGTTCATCAAAGAGCAGGCTGTTGATGGATGCGACCTCATTGATCTCATGCAAACTCTGGTGAGAAATACATAATACATGATCCTGGATTTAGACATAGCGAGCTGAATCACCGCTTCTTCCCCAGGACATTTTAAAGCCTCTTTTTGGCTGTACGGGACCTTGGGTTGGATCAGGGGTGGCTGTATTTGCTGGTTTACACCAGGTAAGTGTTTTTCTTGATGTTCGTAGGAGTACCTGCATTTTCCCACCCACGTGATGCTCAGGCTTTGTCTTCTGCCTCCAAGGCCAGGCAGCGCCGGATTGCACTCAGAAAATGCACGTGATTTATTGCACCTCGCTGCGGGAAGAGAAGCACGAAATGATTGACATCAATGTACATAACTCGCCAAATCATTCCGTCTTGGTGCTGACATTAGCACCTCCCTGGTCGCAAACTCTGCTCGGAGGCTCTCCATGGGACGCCTTCTCCTTAGATGTGGCGCTTCAAGACATGGTTTAGTGGGCATGGTGGCATCAGGTATACGGTTGGACTTGATGATCTTTGAGGTCTCTTCCAACCATAATGATTCTATGATTCTATGATTCTCCTACGTATGCCAAGCCTGGACCGCAACTAGCTCCACCAAATAAATGGCTGAAAACTGGGTAAAATGAGAGGCAGCCTTTTTTCTCAATACCTAATGCTTAAAAGTGCTGGTTTTAACCTGCCCCCGCCACTGCGGGAAGGACAGAGGCCAGGGGAGCCAGCGTTGCCCCTCCATCCACCCCGCATCCCTGGCCGGGCAGGGGCAGGCGTGGGCACCGGCCAGCTCCGGGCAGCACGGCTCCGTCCTCCCTGGGGATTTACTCCTCTGAGCAGCTGCCCTGGCTTTTTGCTGCCACACAATCACACTTGATTAGTTCCTGGAAATACGGAGCAATATTTCCATTGCAATTTATTACAGTTACTGAGATGTAAATTCAGGAGGAAGGGAACAACGGGATGCTGCAGGAAAAGGCTTTCAGAAGGCAGGAGAAGAAAGAAAAGAAAAGCCTTTCTATTTAGCAGCTTAGAAAAGCTTATTGTAACCTAGCGCTGTTGAGGAACCACACCTGCCTAGAGAGTTGTTTTCAAGGACGCTGCTGGGAGGCAGCCCTGGAGAAAAGAAATTGGATGGCAGAGCAGAAAATAGGGGGGTGGGATGGGGAGGGCACAGGAGTGAGCGCTGAGAAAGGGCTAACAGGAGGAGGAGAGCTAATTGCGCTCGATTTAGCCACTGTCTTTGCTCTCATGGGAGGCATTGCCCTTTGCACCCCCTCGGAGAGAGATCGAGAGCAGATGTAGTTCTGCATATTGAAAATCAATGCTTCTGTTGGTATTTAGAGAATTACTGCTAGGTACTACGTGTCAGTATTGCATCAGATAACGGAGCAAAAGATGGCAAGAGCTGAGGTTTACTGCTGCAGCTCCAGGGTGCCCACGTGGGACCAGGTGCCTCATCCAGAAGCAGCATCCCACCTTGGCAGCAACGCGCTTATCATTGCACGGACGCCTGCGAGAGCAGCAAGAGCAGTCCTTCAGGAGGAGGAAGAGGAGGAGGAGGAGGCACTTCACTGGCACTTGGTTAAATTCAAACCAAAACCAGCCTGTGGGTGGTTGCTTGAATCCTTGCCAGTGGGAAAGAAAGGGAAAAAATAAAATTATTTCTTTACAAATGACCTTTTCCTCTTGGGTTTATCTTGATTCTCAATGTTGTTCTCGATCAGTCAAAGAAGACAAAATGGAAGGAAAATTCATTTAATCAAAACGTGGCTGCGAAAGAAAATACATTGGTCAGAAATAGTGATATCCTAGTGTAAGCATCCAACACAACTCACTTTGCAAGGCCAGGAGGTGAATGGTCCCCCTGCAACCCCTGTAAAAACTCTGAAAATGGAGAGACACCTGAATGAGGGAACCCCAGGAACAGATTGAGCCGATTTTGGGGTGCTTTGTGGGTGAGTCACGTCTGCATGAGAGAAAAAAGCTGCGCGGGACATCGCGGGGACTTCACAGCTGTGCCTTTCCAGCACACACACGCTGTGCTGTGCTGTGCTGGCCATCCCACTCGGGGCCAGAAGACCATTTCCATGCTCCAAACTCATCTTCTCCACAGGGTCCAGCCAGGCAGGGCAAGAGCTGAAGCGTGACGATTGCTTTGTGCCAGCAGACATATGCAATGAAAAACCATGGGGATTTTGCTCAGTAACATGCGCAGAGGGGTAAAAAAAAAAAAAAAGCAAGCTATGAATTTAAAGTTATTTGTGATTGAAGCTTTGAGCTCCTTCTGGCAGGCTGGATCTTCAGGCAGGTACAACTGTGACGGACACGCTCCCTCGCTACTTCAGCAGCAGCGAAGGCTGGGGATGAGGAGTGTTCTGCAGGAGGGACGTGTCTGGGGGCAGCTCCCAAAACCGGGGCAGAGTCAGCCCTCAGCACATCGGATTTAAGCACAGGGTTGTGTGCTGAAAAGCCACAGTCAGATAATGCTCGCAGGGGGAGAGGGATGTGAGGATGGAAACTCCAGCCACCAAGAATACCTCTGCGGAGCTGTGGCCAGGTCCTGGAGGAGCTGGGTGAAAGGATGGGGCTGGAGACCCTGAGGTTTTTGTGAGCCGACTGAGGATGAGCCACGTGGCAACCAAACAGCTTAAGGCACGTGCGAGTAGCACGCAGTCCTGGGATGTCGTCCTTCCCTCGCCACGGAGAGCAGTGGGGAGAAGTGACCGTGGGGCCAGGGCCACCGAGAAGGGAGAGGGAAGGAGCCAGAATGCATTATAAATATCCCCCAAAAGCAGCAGCTACGCTTAGTAGGAAGGTGTGACTCTCCAACTAGATGAGCAGCAACTAGAAGTGAAGCAGAAACGTGATGAGGATGGTGATACCAATGGAGTAAAACCCACGCTCAGGTGGCCATCAACTGATCTTTGATGTCTCAGAGGCTCGAACCATCCCAAGGTACCCAGAGCCTGAATTTGAGGTTCAGCCTGCACGGAAAGGCTGTGAGCACAGTGCAAATGGGAAAAAGCACATGGGGTGAGGGACGCCTGCCTGCGCTGCCCGGCGTGGTGGCCTCCGGCAAGGGACATCGGAGATGGGTGTGCAAAGCAGTAATTGCCTGTGGCCTGCAGCACCCCAGGGCTCAGGGTTTCTGATGGAGGTACCATCTTTTGAGGCAACTATCTAATTGAGGGGGTGGGAGCGGACGTGGTCGGCCAGACCCTGCCATAGAAATAGGTCTGGTGTTGCTGAGTCGGTAATTGGTGATGATTTTAACGGTGCGCTCAAACCCCGCAGGAGAAGCTGCTCTGCTTCAGAGAAGATGAGCCTTGACACAGGTTTCTAACCAGGCCAGGCAAATCACCGCAGCGAGAAATGCAATCAGAGATGGTCCTGCTAGTGTCAGCATCTCGCCGCGAAGCCGGTGTCAAAAGGAATAGGGCCGAGAGGTTTAGAAAGCCCAGGCAATTCTGGTGCCTGGTAGAGCCTGGGGCACCTCGCAGGGCTGGGCAGGGAAGACGGGCACGGCCGGGCTACGGGCAGGGTGACGGACAGCATCGGCGGGCAGCACCCGTCAGTCTGGGGGACCACATGGGCGTCCCCTGGGGTTTGAGCTCGGCAGGACAGATGGCTCTGTGGCTACCGCCAAAACTCATTTATTCTGAGACCCTCTGTGAGAATAACCCAGCCTGCAGATAACGTCTTGTGCCGCTGCGAAGGGCCGAGCCTGATTTACTAGCTTCCTTGTAAATTTAGTAACTTAGCGTTAACAAGCGCAAATGGGGGCCCAAACCATAAACACGGGCATGCGGATGACAGGTCTCTCCACCCTCCGCAGAAGCAGAAGTCTCTTGTGGCTGCAATATTGCCTGAAATGAGATTTTCTGTGTTTTAAAGGATTTGCATTTGGGGAACCCTAAAACCAGCTCAGAGC
>NW_009598764.1:0-4000 GCF_000690535.1 Cariama cristata
TCGCGAGTTCGATCCTCGCTGGGGCCTGGTGACCTTTTTCGCTCCGTTTTTCCTTTTCCTCGACCAAGCGGGGAGTTTTGCTCCGCGGGGGCGGAGGGGAGGGAGAGCGCCCAGCCGCGCTGGGGGAAGGGCTCCCCATCGTCTGAAAGCCACAGCCCGGGCAGGAGGGTGCTACTTTTTGCATCCTGAAACGGTGGGACCGGAGGAAACTGCAAAATGATGTCATTCGCTTTGGCTCTCTCTTAGGCCAAGAGTAGGAGTCTAAGGCAGGACAGGGCCCCGCTACACAAATAAACACACTCTCTGGAAAACAACATTTTTAGGTTTGTTACCCCCCCCCTTACATGGGGATAATGCAACCGCATGGTCCTCACTCTCCCAATTCTCCTTGCATCACCTCCCTGCAAATTAATTTCACAGCGTGCTCTGCGTACGATGGAGCACCGCTACTGCGAGGCTGGTGGGGAGCCCCGCACCCCTCCAAACCCACGCTGCTCCCAGGGAAGAGAAGAGGCTCAGCCAGGGAGAGAAGACCCCCTGCCGCTGCCGGTAACCCCGCAGCCGGCCGGTACCTGCCAGCCACCAAGCTCTCTGCAGAAGGACAGAGTCCAGCCTATATTCGGGTAGAAGCCAAATGATGGTTCGATCCAATTGCTTGGCTGTAACTAGGATTTTTGAGGGTTGCTTGGTTTGTGTTGCTTTGGTTTTGTTTGGTTTTGAGGTTTGCTGACTATTCTTTGGAACCTGCAGGTGATCCATACCTTGAAAATATACTGCTAAAAAAAATAAATCTTAATTTCATTGTCTGAAAGACAACTACATTTAAAATATACTTTTCATTGCATTTCAGTTAAAGGACAAAAAAAAAAGAGAGAAAAAGGTGAGGTCATTGACATGTCTATTTCATATTCTTAGATAAAAGATGCAAGTCCTGAAAGTTGGAGGCACTTGGATTTATTAGACAGTCGTACACAGCCAAATCTTACCAGTGAATGTCCAGAGACTCTCATAACTATATGTCAGAAAAGGACATCACAGCAGGATTTGCGAAGAAAGTTAATATTAGGAGGCTGGTGCTGTTAAGGTTGAATAGAACATGGACAGAGACTGCTAATGCTGACATTAATGGAGGCACACCTGGGAGCACTGGCCTAACAAGTCAGCTGATGCTCGTTTACTTACTTGGTCACTATTCAAAACATTTGTTTCACCATCTTATAGGTGACTTGCTTTTTCTGGGACATCACTGAGCTTCAAAAACTGCTTCTTAATCTGCTCTTCTTCCTCCTCTTCTCCAGTTTTTCCTTACCTAGTGCTGCTTTCTTTGGAAGAAGCTCCTTGGTTCTGGTTAGGTGGGAGCTCTTCTTTTTTGGCAAAGGCGGTGCTGGTGTAGCTCTGGAAATGTGTGCAACCTTCTCTTCCTGCTTTAGCTTGTGAAGTTTACCCTCAGCTTTGATTTTCTGTCTCTTCTTACCAGATGGAGCTGGTTTCACTGTTGATGCTTTTATTTTAGTGGATGGGGTCTTTTTAGCTTTCTTCGAAGAAACTGTTGGGACGGCTGCAGTGAGGATAGAAGATTTTTTCGGCGGGTTGGTTGTTGCAGGTTCAGCAAGCAGCTCAAGGACAGTCTCTGAGGAAAGTAATTAACATCGTTCAGCATCCCTGCTTTGAGGCAAAAGGCTAACTCAGAGATATGACTGATATGATCTAGCCCTTACTAGAGCTACAGTTAAGAAAAATAGCTGACATTCTGAAGAAGAAATACACACTGTATAAAACCTCTTTTCTTCCATTAAAAGAGCCTTGGTTTTCTTCAAAATAAAATCTGTTTAATTTTTGAAGTGATGAATGTATATTTAAGGAAAATAAATCCAGATAGAATATGATGAAACCTTGCACACTTCTTTGGCAGACTTAACAATATGAATTTTTCATGTTACACTAATATCTGGAAATCCCAGACAAGATAACTGCAACTTGCTAAACACTGTTTCTACTCAATAGTAAGATGTAACCCCTACCCTAGTTGCATGGGATGTGAGACAGAAAAAGGCCAGGGGAGAGGAAGATTGACTCCTCTAGATTTATAGAGAGGGGATTATTTGACTCAAGGAGCTCGGCACAGAGCCAGGGACAGATGCTTAGAATTTCCCAGGCCAAATCTAATGCCTGAATCAAAGCCATCAGTTCCCTTGTGATGCCTGTTTACACTGTTACTT
This sequence comes from Cariama cristata, assembly GCF_000690535.1. Taxonomy (NCBI): domain Eukaryota; kingdom Metazoa; phylum Chordata; class Aves; order Cariamiformes; family Cariamidae; genus Cariama; species Cariama cristata. The sequence continues at coordinate 2,220 of NW_009598764.1, forward strand.
GGCAACACTTAAAAAAGAAAAAGATCAGAGACTGTGATTAAGAAAAGGCAGGGCATCTAGTAGATGACAGAAGCACACATTAAATGGAACAGGTTGCCCAGAGAGGTGGTGGAAGCCCCATCCCTGGAGGCATTCAAGGTCAGGCTGGATGGGGCTCTGAGCAACCTGGTCTAGTTGGAGATGTCCCTGCTCACCCCTGGGGGGTTGGATTAGATGACCTCTAAAGGTCCCTTCCAGCCCAAATGATTCTATGATTAAATGTGATAACCTAACTCCAAGATTGCTCCTGCTCAGTGCTTTAGTTTTTAAGACTGCTAAAGATTTCAATCACATGCATGTAAGACAGTTATATGTTTTGCTTCTCAGTAAAATTAAAGCTTAACAACTTACTTGCACGTGGAACAAATGGTATCCGTTTACTCTTTGTTTTCACTGGAATGGGCTTGTATTTACACTTCCCTGGTGGAGCTCTCCTTGAAAAAGAGAAAGCCATATGCAGGTATCTGAGAGATTGTTAAGGAAGTTTGTTTATTCCAGAGGCACACATCAATCTGCCGTTGCTGGAAGAGGCATGAAAGCACTTTAGGCACCTGGAGTGCCACATAGGTGGAATTTAAGAGCCTAACTCAGGGCTGCAAGCCATAAAATCCCTGTCTGAATAGCAATAGCAGCTGGAAGGCTGCAGCTTCTCTTCTATCACCCTTCTGGTCAACTTTCTGCCATCAGGCACAGTCTGGACTGTCTTTATCCAACATCGATAGCTGTTTTGTTTGTGTGTGGGATGCTGGCCTGCCTGAACTTGTAGCCCACCACTGAATTGAAGGGTTTGCATTAGGTGCGTTCAGCTACGCATCCTGCTGCCGGAGGCACAGCACAATGCAGTTTTTAGAAGCCTGGTGGATGCATTGGTTGAACCTCAGACTATCTTCAAGACATGGTTTAGTGGGTTTAGTGGGCGTGGTGGCATCAGGTATATGGTTGGACTTGGTGATCTTTGATTATCTTTGAGGTCTCTTCCAACCATAATGATTCTATGATTCTATCAGTCACTTTGGGTTGTCCTCACCAACGCTGGTTCGTGCATCCCAACGGTGAAGTGGTGGAGTCTCGTTCATGCATGTAAGGCTTGTCAGCGACAGTGCTTCCCACTGGCTCGCGGTGCAGCGTAGGGATCTCTGCACATGCAGCAGAGTATTCCCAGACAGCCCCACGGAAGTCGGCCTGTCCGCTGCGGACACAACATCGTGCTGCAGCAAGAGGAGTGAGAAAGGAAAGGAACAGGCAAAAGGCAGGAAGCAACAACTGCAAAGAAAATGTGTCCGCCTTCCTCTCCTGCTGTTCCCTGACAACTTCCTACAGGAACAAAAGCACCTAAAAAAACCAAAACAAACCCACACATTTTCCCTGAGGTAAAGCTGTCAGATGTTAAATGATAGAAAGGAGAGCTATAAAGAAGAGCAACAGACCTGTGTTTTCTGCTACCCACCTAGGGAACTGCTGTAGGACAAATAAGTACAGGCTCTTCCAACTTGGCATGCTTGACAGCACAAAGCAAAGCACGACCTACAGCATCACATTTTCCTGTGATTAGCATTCTCCTTCAGACAGGGGCAGCAGCCAAGTGCTTCCTCCACATCATTTCAATTAAAAAAGGTTACTAAAGCAGGGTTGTTGGCATTGCTTGTGGTTTGTTTTTTTGGGTTTTGGGGGTTTTTTGGGGGTTTGGGGTTGTTTGGTTTTTTTTTTTTGGGGGGGGGGGTGGGGTGGTGTGGGGGGTTGCC
>NW_009598764.1:4031-15712 GCF_000690535.1 Cariama cristata
CCCCCCCCCCCCTCCTCTCTTTTAAAAGACCTTCTAACACCTCTTCCCTCCGCTCCCGACTGACTGAGGGGATTTGGTGCCAATCGAAGCAGAGTCACGCCAGCCACTGCCGTCCCCGAGGGCACTGCTGGAGAGGCAAGCTGAAGTGGGGACACTGGGCTCTACTGCCGTCAGTTTTCCTGGGAGGTTCCTAGGGAAGTTTGAGTTGCCATCAGGTAGATTGCTGTAGCCCTGCCAAGGTTTTGAAGCAGGCGTTTGTGTGGCTTGCTGCCCTCACCAGCGTGTCAGAGGAGCCAGTTATCCCAGGCACCGCTCACTGCAAGATGGAAACAGGCAAATCCTGTAAAACACATTACAACGCAAAGGAGAAAGGAAAAAAAAAAATCTCCGCTCGTGATACAGTCAGGAGGAGGCCAGATTACAACCCGGGATCTGGAAGCGTTAGGGCTCTCTGCCCCCCAGCCAAGCAAGCTCATCCTCCAGAGGAGCAGTCAGTGCTTTGCACACCCTGGGCAAGCTTGCAAAGTGCTTAAGCAAACATACAAGGGCAAAGCTGAGCACAGCAGCATCCAGGCTAAGGTAAACAAGGGCAACCAGAAAATACAAGAACAAATTCCCAAGAGCCAAGGGAGCAAGTGCCTGGTCTTGCTCTAGAAGTGATGGATATGGAGCTCCAAAAGCACAGGGAAGAGCTGGCTTCTTTCCAGAAAGACCTTCTGAGCAGTGAAACCATCACACTCCTGGCAGGGGCTTGCTGCGCCCCGTGGGGTCATCGTAACATGGTGCATTACTGCACGCCAGTCCTCAGGCAACCTCCTGCAAAGGCTCCCGCAGGCTGCTTGTGAAACAGAAAGCTGCATTTCTCCCTTTACAGTGGGAAAGAGAGGATTTATCATCCTGATAGTCTTCATGGCACGCTGAGGATTGGCATAGGGACTGCAGGGCTTTTCTTTGTGAAATGGAGCACGCTCAAGCACACAATGTTTTGGGGTTTTCTTTAGTTGAATTATTCTCTCTCTCTCTCTTTTTTTTTTTTTTTTTTTTTTTTTTTTTTTTAATTTTACATTTTGCATTTTGGTCAGCCACAGTTAAGTGCAGTTCAAAAGCTTCCTGGCAGACAATAAGCTGTTAAAGGCAGGAGTCTCCTCAAGAGATTACAGCAAGTAAAAGACTCGAGTTCCTATTCCCATCACCTTGGTACAGAGCTTGAGTTAACCATCTAGCTTTGGATTTAACTTCCCAAGAAAACATAACTTGTTTTCTTCATTTTGTAGTATTTGAGATCTCAGCAACAGCACAGACACATTAGTAGTGTATCTAAATTACAGAGTGATTTGAAACTCATTTAATGCTTTTAGCAAGATCCAAAAGCTTGGGAGGGGAAAAAGTTACATAAGCATGCTTATTGTAAAAACAGACTTTAGGAGGGATAACTGCTTAATGGGGAAAAAACATTTTGCTAGGAACAACTCAGGTTCAGGCTCCAATTATTATCTGAACACTGCATGAAGCCCCAGATTTTACTCTTCTTTGTGAAGAAAACTAAATTGCAGACTGCAATTTATATATATGAAAGCACATTGCAGATATGTGATGTCATGGCCCTGAAGGTTATGGACTGTCATTTTTAAAACACCACTATGCTGTACTTCAGATATCGAACCAAGGAGACATTATTTCGATCCTTACTGTCCCATATATTTAAGATGTCTGAACTCTTGTCTATTTGTGGGTGCACGGGTATGATGAGTGAGGAATAAATTAACTAAAACTGATCAGAGTTGCACCAGATGTGTGGTGGCTGAACAAAACCCAAGGACTGGATGTGGAGGCCAGTGAGATTATGTATCAGTAGTACTTAGCATTCTTTCTACTGTGATAGCTGGAGAATGTATGGTGAGTATAGAAGAATTTGGCATGGAAAAAACATCCTTAATTACTAACCTTGCAGGATCAATAAACTTGTAGAGCGATCCATGTGGTGCATAGGCACTGGGATAAGAAGTAGACATAAAATACAGCTCACCTAAATGGAAGTGAAAAAAGAAAACTAGTCTCAGATTCAAGTGCCCAAGTTGAATCCCAGTTCTCCATTTCCCTCTCTCTCCCGGCCCTTCACTAATTCACATGGTCAGAAAAGAAAACCCTTTCAGTCACTCCCTCAGTCGTGTCTTACATCCAAGAAGTGGTCTTTGGTCTCACCCCGTGGAGGTGGGCTCCCAGGGACACCAAATGATCTCTTGGTTGGAGCAGGGTTCCCCACAGAACCAGTAGCTCTCCATCACGCACAGTGCCTGAGCAGGACCTTCATTACCTCATGTCAGCTGCCCTCCAAAAGGTTACTTCCCTCTGTATAAATATGTATTTTTTTAAACTTGTTTGTACCAAAGAAGCAGCCAGAAGCTACAAATAGAGGGGAAGACCACACAACAAATATTTAGCCATCTCATAGTTGTACCAAAAAAAAAAAATAAAAATAATCCAACAAGAGCTAAATTGGCTAATCCATGAAAGACAGAAGCTTTTTATCCCTGTATGGTTGCTGAGGAGAGCAACTACTCTTTGTGCCTTCTGTTCAGTACCCACTAGAACAATATCCAGGCAAATTATAGTAGCGTCCAAAAGAGTCAAAATGGTTGTTGTCTTTCAAATTACATGATGACACTATATTGGTTTCTAAAATAAAAACAGTAGAAGAGAAATTTAACATCTACTCGCTCCACATGTTGTTAGAACAGTTGAAAATTGTACATATTTCACAATGAAGCCTGCATCTCCCTGCATCTTTGACAGAATATGCTAGCCAGACAATCTAGGATCTTTTCATTACAAGCAAATCTCTTTCCTGCTGTATTACGAAGCATCAGAGCTCACTAAAGCAAATCTGTGTTCTCCAAAAACTTGCAGCCACTTTTTGTATCACGTAGCTCTCCGTCAGGAGACTGTACAAAAGTGAACAAAGTATGCATCGGTACTTTCGCCTTGGTGAGAGATCGGGTCATCATGGCCACAGCAATAATCCTACGCACTCAAGCATTCCACTAAATTTTAAAATGAGTGGCTTTCCTTATCCCCAAATAAAACCTTGGTAAAAGTCCATAGCGTAAAGTGCTGTTGTGAATAAGACTGAGGAATTTATACTAATGAAGCAGGGGAAATTCAGATAAGCTGTAAGAACTCAACCAAGGATGAGCTGTTACAATGAAAGAACAAACTGCACCGATATAGTCTTTTCATTAATGAAACAGCATAAACTCCCTGTCCTTTTGCTGTTGTTAAAGGCTGAAACAAACAGGAGTTCAAACTCCATAGGGAACCTGGAGCGTTAAGACTGCAGGTTCACGTGCATAAACTAACAACAGCAAAAGGACAGGGAAAGGCTGAAACAAACAGGAGTTCAAACTCCATAGGGAACCTGGAGCGTTAAGACTGCAGGTTCACGTGAGGATCTGTCTCCTGAGCTCTCCATCAAGCCAATCTGCAACAGCCCCAGAGGGCAGGAGACCCCTCCGAACCACGTACCAACCCTACCTGCCGTGCTGAGATAGCTACAAACTGGTTTTCCAGTGCCTGCTCTTGAGTAACATGTAAGGATCAACATAATTTTACCACAAACTGGTTTTGCAGTGCCTGCTCTCAAGTAACATGTAAGGATCAACATAATTTTACGCATTTGCCCTACAATACAGAACTGACAGTTCCATTTCCAATAAAGGTATGACTAGCACGATACCTACCTGCTTCATCCTCAGCAAACGAGATGATGAATTTGCTGTAAGAGCTGATCATTCCAGGGAAAGCACAAGCTCTTGTGCTGCCAATGCAGATATCTTGCTTCTTCCACTTATTTGTCTTCTCATCTTCCTGTAAAGCCATAAGTCGACTAGATGGAAAATAAAACCCTGTGTTTTATGTTTCTGTTATCAAGACGAGTTCCTGTCAAAATCATGCATTACTAAAAAAAAAAAAAATTCAGCGAGGAGCCTGACTGTTGACTGGCTTTAATAGTTGTCGTTTGGACTGAACAAAAGCAAACCTATCCTAAGGACTCTAAATTGGAGGAAGTTTAGATTCCAACCAAAATGCTGTTACAATAGTCAAAGTGAGCACTTTAATACACAGACATCCGAGAATCTCATTTGCTCCAGCTCAAAAGGTTTCAGGATGTTCCAATAAGGTTATTTGCCCAGATAAGGCAAATGTGGGTACAGAATGGAAGCTGCAGAGAAAACAGTCATCTCACCCGTTCATGAAATCACCAAAAATATAAAGTCCGTTCAAGTTGGGCGATTCACATCCTCTGTATACATAACCTCCGGTAACGGACTTCCCCACATTGCGGCCATAGGCAAATATTGGAATAATGTCATCTGTTAAACACAGAAGAATAAAAAGTGAGAAAATTTACATCCAGAGAACGTCAAAAAGTGATTGGTCAATGACACTGATAGGCACAAAAATGACTAGAAGGACCAGTACAGTTGAACAAACGGCACAGCTAAATTTCAGTGGGAATTCAGTAATTTAGTCCAGAACAGAACAGAGCCAGAGGCTTTAAGGAGCTCTCTGCGTAGTTGCTTATCAAGGCTTAGTCATGATGAGCTTCCGTAACACATAGGACCACGATTCTCTGCAAGGCAGGAAGGTATCAGCCTGCAAGAAATATATCGTACAGCGTTGTGATCGCACCAATCATTTTAACAGGAATTCTCTTACAGATTCCAATATTTTTAGAGAAGGGAATAAGATCAAACAATTGCAGGTTAACTCAACATCTTCATAGGTTTACTGACATCCTCAGCACGGAACATGAAAAGTGTGCTACCTCCATTTTATGTCATGAGACATAAAATAAAGGCTTTGCCTCTGGCAATGTTAAAATTGAATTAATTTTTAACCCTTTCTCGGGTTTAATATCAGATCCCACAAAACTTTAGTCTTGTCCTCACTTTTTTTCCCCTGGATCAGGTTGCTCCTCTTTAATCTTGAATGATAAGGATAAAGATCACAAATGCAATTCATTAAAAACGGTAGATTAACAGCAAAATCTAATTCAGTTTTGTTGTCAGTGAAGGATTGGGCCATTAAAAAAAAACAACCAAATAAAAAAAACTTGAGAGCCATGTGCGTACCAGCATAGCAGGAAGAAATGTTGATAACAAATACTCTGCATTTGCCTGCTCATACAAACGTTTCAGAAGCATCTACGTGAGCTTGAGACCAGGTGTTTTCTTCCAACAGCTTAAGGAACATTATAATAATACCGAGTTCTTCTACCATGCTCTCCCAAGAGCTTTCCAAAAACCACCAGTATCTACTCTTTTTTAAAGACAGCAAGTGAGTTTGTCCATCACACCCAGCACACAGTTTTTGGGTGTTCTGCTGCAGCACCCTGCTTGCTAGGACACACTGCCTCTTCCACAGGATTTGTTTCAGGTCTCAGCATCAGCCTGGTCCGCTCTCCTTAGCCATAGTGCAGAGCTTCTGACAAAACCACAACATTGCTTCTCTACTTAAATCCAATCCGTTGCCTTCCTGACTTCACTGGGAAAACTCTGTCTGTCTGCAAAAGGCACAGGCTTTGACCCTGCACACCTTGTCCAGCGCAGTGTATGGCAGGGAATACCCCGAATAAGCAGGGCAGCATTTCATATCAACACTGCAGGGCTGGGGAGAAGGGATTTCTGCTCTTAAGTAGTAAGCACTTATTAAAGTGCTTATTAAACACTGGATTATTTAGCTTCACTGGAAAAACAGTGCTATAGTCACTAAACACACACGTATAATAAATTAATCTTCTGCAAGAATGTTCTTCCTTACCCAAAGAAGAATTGTGGCAAAGCTTTGTGTCATAGCATTCAAATCCCTCCTTTGCTCTCCAGCCGTAGTTCCCTCCTTTAACAACGATGTCGATTTCTTCAAACCTGTTCTGCCCGACATCCCCACAGAATATCCTCCCTCTTCCCTTTTTCATGACAGGGTCCCCTCTGTCAACCGCACAGCGCCACATATTCCGGACCCCGTAAGCATAAACCTCAGGGCGGGCCTTGGGATCAGACACAAATGGATTATCAGGAGGGATGCGATAAGGCTTTCCGTCAGGGCTTTTTCCATCCACATCAATCCTTAAGACTTTCCCCAACAAGGTACTCCTAAAGAGAACGACAGAAAACGAAACTCCTGCATGAGAGCCAACTGAAAACACAATTATCTTCCTCTTCCCCCTTTCCAAAGGAAAGAAGTTATCTGTCCAAAAGAAATAAGCCAGTGGCTGGTATGTCTTGCAACCTGCTCAAGTCACAGAAGACTCTCCCCTCTCTAAACAACTTGGGTTCCCTCAGCTTTCAAAATGTAAAATTTTAATTTTTGAAATACTACATCGGACAGACTTGCAGATGGACCAACGCTTTCAGGAATTACTCTTACTTTATTCTTCCGCATTGTCGCATTTTCAAACCTCCTATCTTTGTGAACAAGTTCAAAGCTTTCACCTGCCCTCCTACTTACTTGTTCTGAGCATTCCCAAATTTTCCAAACGGGTCTCCAGCTTTCCCACCATCCCCTGTGAATAGATACATATAGCCATCCACACCAAAGAGCAGCTGTCCACCATTATGATTTGCAGCTGGTTCCTCAAGCTCCAGAAGATTCCTTAAAAAAAAAAATATATAAATAAGTCCAAAGCTTTCACCTGCCCTCCTACTTACTTGTTCTGAGCATTCCCAAATTTTCCAAACGGGTCTCCAGCTTTCCCACCATCCCCTGTGAATAGATACATATAGCCATCCACACCAAAGAGCAGCTGTCCACCATTATGATTTGCAGCTGGTTCCTCAAGCTCCAGAAGATTCCTTAAAAAAAAAAATATATAAATAAGTCCAGTTATAGCTACTGGGAAGGACTGAACATTCAAGTAGGCTGCAAAAGTGTTGCATCACTTCTTCTGCAGAAGAAAGCAAGATTTCCCAGCTGTACAGACCTGCCAGCTTTGCCAAATGCGGTGCTGAGTTGCACCCCGTTCCCTGGTAGCCTGCAGCATCAGGCTGTCTGCCTGCCTTACAGCAGAGCTCCGTTCAGGACAGCATCCCTCGAGGACGCATGTTTCCCAGGAGCCGTGCAGCACAACAGCTGCCCCGTGCACCGCAGCTTTGATCCACGCTGCGTTAACACCTCCCATGCTACAGAGCTCGCCCACCACCATGAGCATGGGGGTGTCACAGCTCATCTGAAAACACAACTGCAAATACATAACGTGTTCTTCTGTGGGGAACAGTTGTTGCCCTTTCAACTTTGCGGCAGGTGGGTTCTGCTTTCTTATATGGGAAGCAGTGGGTGAATTTGAGGGCTTCAGAAGCATCTTATGGTGATTATGAAACTCCAGGGAAAGTAAGTCCACTACTAACAAATTCTTCTCCATAACTGAGAATTAGCTTTTTTTTTCTCGGTGAGGGGACAGGGCAGGTGCACCCATGTCAGATCAAATGAATGTATAGTACTGTAGTGAAGCATCCCTGTTCTCCTGCAGTACAAAACACTTTTAGGGCAAATGTTAATTCCACAATAGGCTTAAGGCTATTACTGCTCTTTAGAAGACAAGAGTACAAGATGGAGAGAGAAGACAACCTGGAAGCCTAGATCCTGGGTCCCCTCCTCAGTTTCGTTTCTAGTTTGCTGTGTGACCTTGAGACAGCCTGTCCCTGGCAGCTTCACAGCAGGGCAGTCACACACCTGAACCAAGGGGACTGGGAATGGGCAGGTTCTGCAAGGGGGAAGGACAGGGACAGAGGAAAATTGTTTGTCGTCGTGGCATACAGTAGCATGCAACACAAACCTTACCTTTCTGAGCGTGGATCAGCTTTGTTGGCGTCAGATGCCAGAACCTTCAATTGACTGATCCTGATCTTTTCCACTTGGTTCTTATCCATGTATGAGTAATAGATATAAAACTTCCCATTGTACTTGTACTTGGGGTGGAAAGCCATCCCCAGAAAGCCCCTCTCATCCCCTATCCACGGCGTAGCCAGCACTATACTTTTAATATCCAGAAAGGGCTCCTCTAGCCGGCTGCCATCAGGTAGGTAGACCCAGATGACGCCCACCTGCTCAGCTATGAACATGCGGTGAGTATGGTCATTCGCATGCACCATGAGCACCGGGTTCCTCAGGCCATTGGCAACCTCGGTCAGACAGAGCTGGAGACAGCCTTTGCGATCCTCCACCACCGAGCCCAGGTTGCGGTTGAGGGCCGTGTTCTTCAGCACGTTGGGGAAGCAGTAGTCCTCATCGTGTAGGTGAAGGAGGCTGCAAAAGCGCGTCTTGTTTGTCTCGCAGCATTCTTGGATGTGTTTATCACTTGTCAGCAGGCTGATGGCAGAGCGGCAGTTGAAATGAAACTCAGAGCAGTAGTCAAAACAAAGTCCTGGGAGGTTTCTTAGAGGTGTCCGAGGGTTTTCTGCGTCATAGAGATGTGCAGCGTATGGAGAACATTCCTAGAAAGTAAAAGAAACAAAATATGTGGCTGTGTATACACATCCAGGAGAAGCCAAGACACCTTTGTGGAAGTAAACTGGTTAATAAAGTGAAAAATTATTAAGGCAGAGAACATAATGAGTCATCTTTGGAGTAGTAGAAAGTCACTCAGAATACAGCCAAAGGGGATTTAGAGGTCAGTAGTAGTTTCCCTTACCAAAGCACAATCAGCTGCACCTAAATTATTTCCAACAGAATATCTATGGAGGCTGTGGATTCTCCCCTGCTAGAGGGCTTTAAGAACTGACAGGCAATTTCTTCTTGCAATCTAGTCTTATCTTTGCTTTTAGAAATTCCCCTTAGTCTCTCCTGCTAGATTTTAACCTAGGTACTTTGTAACCTGTTCTTAACAGATGGAGAGAAGAATTGGCTATCCCCCTCACTGCAGCAGCCCTTTGCGCTATGGAGAACATTAGCCCTTGTCCTTCAGACTTCTCCAGACCTGCAGTCCCAGTTCTGGACGCACCTTTCACATCAGCCAGCATCTCTGCCTTTTCCAGATATATTTAAGATTTTACTTTGTTAAGCCACTTAAGCCCATACCTAGGTCTAATCAAGTGTTAGGAAAGAAAGCAAACAAAACAGGTACAGGTTCACCCACACCTTCAACGCTACACACAGCTCTGGCCCCCTTCCCAAAAGCAACTTACGGGAACAAATCCACAAGGACAGTCAAAGATACAGAACAGCCAGGGACAGTGGGACCAAGCAGTCCTGCGGAGAGGTGATCGGAGTAGGGTAATGAGGTCTGGCAGAGGTCTGTAAATATCACAAGTGACATTGAACAGATGGATGGGGCTCACTTTCCCCCAGAAGAAAAATGAGGGAGCATCAGATAAAGTTAGTAGAAGTCAGGTTAAAAAAAAACAAAACAAAACAAAGGAGGTGAAACTGCCGGAAGAAATTTTAGGTGCTAAAGATGTACATTGGTTAAATGTAAAGGCTAAATTAATCTTTGGTCTGATGCTGTACAACTTCAATCATGTTCTTGCATGCATAGTATCACTGAAGCAGGCTGCAGTTGAGATTTAACACTGATTCAAATATGTAAATACCATCTTACGCAATTCACATAGCTACCATTGACTCTACATGGGATCTTCAGGAAAAAATACTGCAGGCAACATTTTTCAAGCGTTATGTATCTAAAATTATGTCCCTTCAAATATCATTAAGTTTTTAGCTGTGCAAAAATATAGGTTAAATACTGAAAATCAGGCATTGTGTTTGGAATTTGTAGCTAAATTTAAACTGTTCATCTTGCAAAAATTCTGGGCCTATAAATAGGGGCCCTACAAAATATTTCCATAAATATTCTATAAAATATTTCCATTAAAATCTCACCTCTATTTTAATCAGCACAAAGTTGCAGAAGTTAAAACGAAAGGAGGTAAATTCTGCAGAAAGATTATTTTACTGGTTTTCATGCCAGCAGCCTGAAACAGGCTATTCTGAATTTTTATTGGGCCCGTATGTAGGAAGGTACGTACGTAGACAGTTGAAGAACGAAGAACTACTACATTAGTATTTTTCCTGACTCATTACACAAGTTTGCTTCATTAAACAAAATTCATTAAAAAAGCTAGGGCAGTTATACAAGCACTGACTTTTTTTTCGGCACAAGTAGCAGCCTTTCCAGGATATTTAATGTGAAGGCTACAGACCCTCATTCCAAACTTAACATAGCAAAGTGTTTCCCTTGCTCACAGAAGAACCCGATGGCTTTTGGCCGTACCAATAACAGATATGACTTGTAAGTAGTAAAACCCTTTCAACTTTTGGATGGTGTAGTAAGTTTCTCACTTTTCATTGCTGCCATGTGGTTATCAAGCTGCACGGAACGAGCTGGTTTCTGTTGCTTCTGCATCACATCTGTAAGGCACCTCTGCCCTTCCCAAACCAGAAGTCCCCAGCCTGCAGAGGGGAGCCAAGTCCCCCAGGGCTGTGCCGGCAGCCTGACCCAGCCCTAGATGGCAAAACCATACCATTTTTCTCATGTTTAAGGTCTTCCCAGAATGAGGAAGGACGTCATTAGGCCCCGAATGCCATCCCCAAAAGCCCAAGCTTCAGGTAAGTGTCTTTCTGTCCTCACCTCCTTGAAGGAGAGCAGCTTTGGTGCAGGCATTCACTAACATTTGGCTGGCATGTTCCTCCCCGGGCACTTACTGAGTCCGTTAACCATTGCTCACCCTCTCCGTTTTCACCAGTAGACACTCACACACCCCTGAATATCTTGATTTTCTAGCTATATCTTAGTTTTCACAAAATACGGTGCTGATCTCAAGTGACTAGGAGACAAGGAGAGGTGACAGCCTGATAAGGTCTCACCAAGGAAGGGTGCGGGAGAACAGACAGAGCCCAACCTGTTGCATTTCACGTCCTGGGAAGCCACCTCATCCCCACCAATATGCGCCTGCAGCTGGCTCACTGCCCCGTTGCACACAAGTCACCTGCAGTCTAAAACTCCTCTCAAATCTGTTCTGAAGTGATTACTTCATTAACGCCTTTGAAAACATTTTTAATTTCTCTCAATAAGTGGGAACAGAGCCCACCTCCCAGACCAGCAATCTGAGAAAAGAAAGAGAAGAGAAGAAAAAAAGCAGCTTCCTCTGAAGGAAGGCATATTCTCACCAGCAAATCAACATCACTAAAGTAAAACTGTAAAATGACAAACCAACTGTAAAATGACAAACAACCCTGATGCTACTTTTTTCAGCCCTGGTGCTGAAAGGGTGTGTGATGCCAGAATCTTGCCAGCAGCCAAAAAAGAGTGGAAACATTTTGGTACACAGATATTTTAGGGCTAAGGAAATATTAACTAGAAGAGTTTTACACGTTCTTAGTAAGACTAAGTGTGTCTTTTGGCTGGTTCGTGTTTTGGCATGTAGTAAGTCCAGCTTTGCATGATTAACAGTTGTTAAAGAGGCAGGTCAGTTCTGCCCTCTAATTACAGGGGGGCAGGGGAGCTCAGGAAGAGCAGTGCCTTTGGTCTTTTCTCACTGCACAATGCCGTTCCCGTGAGCCAGGCGGACAGTGGGGAGACAGCACTGATGGAGACGCAGTGACTGAAGCCTCGGGACCTTGCAGCAGCTGTGTGAAACCACTGCCTATTAAATTTTTTCCTACTTTAACCACCACACTATTTGGAGCTT
>NW_009598764.1:15743-25838 GCF_000690535.1 Cariama cristata
CAATCAACACCGATCCTTCATACAGTCCAGGGATCCAAACACTTTGCCGTGTTTATCATTCCCATGTAATTTGATCCTGTAGAATTTGTAATCCAGCATCTAGTAGCTGCAAGTAGAAAATAAATATTGATCTGTAACTCTCCCCTTCATTACAAGGAATTTAGCAGAGCAGCAAGATTCCCATCATCCGCGTTGGGCAATGCTTTCATAAATCATTATTGCTAGCAGATGTCACCATATATTGCCAGATACCACAAAGTGACGCACCTTACACAAAGCACTTTGCAAAATGGATGAAGATTAGGTACCATTACCCTGTCAGCCCACTTCTCCCCTGCTCTCACATCTCTTTTCACAGTAACACAGCTAGCTAGCCGTAAGAGGCTATCAGAACCACAACTGACCCCCAAGTCAGCCCAAAGCGTAGGATACATATACTATTTTTCTGCCCTACCTGACACAGAATATCTTTGATATACGTTCCACACCGCTTACGCCCCCGGGGATCAATATAATCCATGATGTCCCAATATTTTGCTGCAATGCTGTTGTCTCTCTCCTGGTCACAGCAGCCAAAGTTTTCATAGGCAGAGCAAAACTCCAAATGAAAAGGGGGCTGGAAAGGTGGCCCGTAATCCAGACACTGAGGATGCCCCAGCAGACTGCCTAGCAGGCACAACACAGAGAGGCAAAGAAAGACACGTGGGCAAGAAAAGCAAACTCCAGAGCTGCTGCTGCTCCTTCCAGTGCATGGCCAAACATTCAGTTCCTTCATCGTAGGTTTCTTGAGGTCAGAGGTATAGAAATCCTGGACTTCTTCATAGTATGGTTCATTCATCCTCTCAGTTTTATTAGTTGCCAGCCACAGAACTCAGCATTCACTCAGGTTTGCTTACATTCTCTCTCCCTTTTTCTCTCTGAAGTTTACTACTTGGCAGGAGAGAAACCCTCCGGGCTGCCTCTTTGGTATTTCACACGTCACACAGCTGAACCCTCCCCTCTGGACGTTTCTCATGCCCCTAGAAGCACTCACAAATCTAATCCCTACATTTTAGTTTAAATTGGCTGAGAAATCCTTTGCCAAGCAATACGAATAGCATAAAAATATGAAATATGATACCTATATACAGAACCTGATAATCTCTCCCCATTTACAAAACACAAGTGGATAATTTTCAATTGCTAACTACTATTTTAGTTAACTTTTAAAATGCACCAAACTTGGGTCTGGTTTTGTAAAAACTGAACAGGGGTCATAAAATATAACCAAATTAAGGCAGCAGTTAACCATAGGTACAAGTAATTTAAGGACAAAAATTTTTACAGAGATACTGCTGCTACTCACATATCCAGGTATACATTCAGGGTTAAAATGAGAAGAAATTCAGAAAGATTGAAGGAGAAGATACACATTTAAGACACCAGCACAACCTGAAGTCAACTGCGATATTCTGTGGTAGCCCTGTACTTAAGCTAATTGATTTTAGTGGTTTTGATCCCAGCACACATTCAACTGATTTAAACATGCATGAGATTTTTGCCCACTTTCCCCTCTGGTGAAGAGCACATGAGCAAGCCCTCCAGTTAGCAAAGCACAGCATCAGCTGCGTATGCAGGTGTACCATGTTTGTACACAGTGCACTCAGCCTGCGTTCGAGAACACTTCCCTAGCTCTGCTCTTCCACAAGCAGACCGAGCACACTTTGATCACAACCAAGCTCCTTTACCATTTCACCAAAACCAAACGTTCTCCTTTCATGTACGCATTGCTACACATAACATCACAACAAACCCCCCATGCACCCCGAGCACTCATCACCACTGTGCTGCATGCACCGCAGGGCAGCAGCTCAAGACCAGCAGCACCCCAAGAGCCTCAGCGATGCAGTGAAGAGGAGTACATCGTGCTTTGCCTTGCAGCTGCGGGAGCGATCAGCCAGTCTGATGCTATTAGAAAGAGACTTTAGCATGTGCCTACTCACTAGACATTTCCATACACAACAGAGCTTATTAGAGAAAAGGCTTTGTGATCTGTTCCATTGCTTCTGGAATACCAGTGAGGAACAAAGCAATTTAAAAAAAGGCAATTAAATATCTCTCCTCCCCACAAATTCTAGGAGAAACTATTACGGCCAATGCACAGATACCCTTTGTGCTGTTTCTAGCAGCTTCCTCCTTACTGCTTTACTTCCATGGGACACAGGCAGAGTGGGGAAAGGGAAACTGCAGGGAGAATCTCATGTATGAGGACACCTCCACTCACCCAAAACTCTTCCCCCTCTCCCCACACATCACCATTTACTCCCAGGATCTATCTGTATGTAGGTTCATGAAGAAGTGAAAGCTCTCAGTCCTAGCTTCTCAATACAACGACCAATGTAACACGACAGCTGAGAAAACTCTGCGATTATAGATCTCCTCAGTCTTTATTGGTGGCTTTAAAAAAACCTCTGTGTTTTTAAACTTCACCTATTTTGCTGTGGCTCTAACTTGTGGCACCCTGACTGTCCAGCAGCCCGCCAATAATCCTGTCTCTGCTTAGACTTTAGTGAACTGGAAACACGCCAATCACAAGATTCAGCAGTGTCATGAGATAAAGCAACTTGGATTTAAGTATTTAAATCTGCTGAAGTATGCGCTTATCTCAGTTATTGCTCTCCTACATGGCAGACAATCACTGAAATTAAGGCATTACACTTTAGTGTCCCCTGGCAATTGTCTTATTTTGAAACCAAAACAAACAGCAAGGATAAGTGAGGATATTTGCATACTCTTCATTGGTAACTACAGCCTGTGAGTTCTCTATGCTTTTAATTCCTTTAGGATTACTGAGCTCTTTGGGGTAACTAACATTATCCACTATTAAGAGAACTTAAGCGCCTCTCTCCCTTTCCTAGGGAGATGCCACTTGCAGACAAAAACTCAGAACATTTACTCCTGTGCAGAACTGCGCTAGTTACTGGGTATTTTGGAGCAGGAAGCAAGGACATTCCTTGCTAAAAACTACCATAGCTTTACTCACATTCGGGCAAGGAGAGAACGCGTGACCTCCCACAGAGCTTACTGCTCACATTGCCTAAGGACTCCTTGCAGTAGGCGGTCTGGGTTTTTTTGGCCAACATACCATCTCCAGCCATTCTTTAAATGCAACAACACAAGACTGAGCAGAACTTTCCATTTACCATCATGGATAAGAACACCAATTACAGAAAGCCCTGAAGAACTGTAAACTCAAACCAGTACACAACACATCAATCCTCTGATTCTGCAGGGACTACTCCACAGGTAAGGTATGCACTTGTTCAGTGCTGACAATATGCTGACACTGCTCTGAAAGCTAAGGCAAGTCTTGCCAAAATGAGACAGCTGCTCAGAATACAGAGAACCTGGTGGGGAAAAGAGATGGCATAAGAACGCACGGGGTCGACATGCTTTAAAAAGCAGCTGACATTCTGTTAGCTTGCTTTTCTTGAACTTTAGTAAAGACATTCTTAATAAGAAACAGGAAAACACAAGCAGGAGCATCAAGAACGTGAATAGAACAAAGGGAAAGCAGAGGGTAGAGCTGAAGAGATTTGTAATTTTATGTTATCGTTGTTAGGTTTTAATATTAAAAATACCAGAACAAGAGGTGGAATAACAGAGGGCCAACAGACACTGGGTCTGAGCAGAAAATGTGGATTCCCTGAACAAGTTCCCTGCCTCAGCATAAAGGAGAACAGCAAAGAAAAGATCTGCTATTTGTTCCATGGAAGGGAAAAAAAAAATCCTCACAGAAGTTTTGCACACAGGACGAGGAGGACAATTCATAAGAAAACCAAACCTAGAGCACAGAATTCAGAGCCAAAGCAGAACATTCCAAACCACTAGGAGTTACCATATTCAAAGTACAACACAGGCTCGAAGACATAGTACGCACTGGATAATTTGCACAGGGAATTTCATTCAGGAGTTGTGATCTGCAGGTTTGTGTCAGGTGTAAGTACTATGGTGTCAGGAAACAGCAAGTTTCTTGCAGGACATGACAGAGCACTGCTTGAGACAGTTACATGGAAGCTGGGACTGTGCTGCTCTTCTACTTGCTGACTGCAGCATGGCAGTTCTAGCCCCAGGACAGAACATGATCCCTGGCAGCAATCCTGCTTCCAGAGGTCATGGGAGAAAGGTGTGAGCACAGCGGATTAACAGATTTTTTTCAAAGACATCAAGCTCCTCTTTGTCCTCTCATTCTCCTTACCCCATTCTTCTTACCTCCACCCCAATCTCTGCTGGTTTCTTTCACATTTCCTCCTCAATGAAGAGATGGTATCTCAGCTGCTGCAAGGCATACACGTCTCCCACAGGCAGCTGTGGGGACAGAAGGGAAATTATATGGGAGATCTCAACAAGCAGCAGGGGCTCTAGCATTCAATTTTTATACTATTTGTGTTAGGTTACATGATAAAATCTCCTCTGCGTGCCCACAAAGGAGCACAGAGACACAATGGAAGTGGGAAGCCCAAATACTACCCTGCTGGGATGTCCCCAGGCCCATCCCAGGAGAGTTACCAGCCCATCAAACGTCCATCTTTGCAAGTCCAGAGGAGCAGAGGGGCACAACGGCAGGCAGGAAGCCAAATTAAGGAGCCCAGGGAAGGGACACCCTGCCTGGAGCTGCCCTACCAGGGCTGTCCCAGGGCAGCTTTAGCCCCACTGTCCAGGCATGAAGCCCATCAAGATGAGCCACTGGGAGCAACAATCTGGATCACCTTTCAGAGCAAGGGGGGTTGCTTGTGGGACACCTTATGGGATGCTGGGGAAGAGCATTTTGAAACTTCTCAATCTAAATTAATAGTCAAAATGCAGTTGAAGATCTCCAACAAAAAATTTACAGAGTCAGAACTGAACCAGCGCACAGGTCAGGAATGACAAATAATTGCCTTTTTTTTTGATAAAACATATAGTTATGGAGGTAGCTCACTTAATGTTTAAGACACATTGTCTTAAGGCACATTTCACAAGACCCATATTAACCCGAAGTCCCAGATAAACACTCAGCTTTTAAAAGCACAGCTGTACTTATCCATATAGTACTATGCTGTTAAAGACATCTTTATTTCATTCCCAGAGGTAGTTCAAGCAGTTCATCCAGCAGAGTTCTACTTCTGTTTTAATGACAGGTCTGTAATATTTGGAAACTATTTTGTTTTCAAGCAAACTGGAATGCTAGTTCACAGCAAGACATTAACGTTTGCTTTCCAAACACAGCAACACTGCGTATTTCAGCTCATAAGCAAGACTGCAAAAAAGACTCTGTAAAAGTCTCTTCCACCAGGTAGACAAGTTTTCAGTAGTTCCGTGCCTTTGCTCTTTCACCACACTGCAACACTGGCTTCCCTCTGCAGCCATGCAGCTACATCAACCTTTCACTCTCTACTGGTGATGTGAAAACAATCCCTGAACTGGACACACAACCCCTAAGTATGACATGTGGAAAAACTGCCTTTGGATATGTTGAAGTGCATCATCTATTTGAAAAAGCTGCAGCAGATCTTCACAACCTATAATTCTTCTCAATACAAAATGCAAAAAATGTGACACATGCCACTCCATTTTCCATATATTTCAGGAAATGATCAGTTATAAGCAGCAAGCTATGTGACCTTTACCGGTTGAGAAGGCATTTTCACAGCACATCATGTACTGTTCCTAGGTTAAGATACTACACCTGTTATGAATGCCACCACTAGTCCCAAATGGATTTTGACCTACATTCCCGCAGTCATTTAAATCACCATCTGCACATCTAAACATAAGGAGGCTCACCCCTACAATACTATTGATACAGAAATTCGACATCATAATACCAAATATTTTAAGATATATTTGAAATCAATGCTGTTTGCATTTCACACAGAAATATGGGACTAAAAGAAATTCAACCTTATCAGTTGATTTATATTAATTTTATTGTAAAATAAATACAAATCAAAGCATTTGTACAGAAATATATGAAAGAGTCTAGTACTGAGTCTGCCTAGAAATTTTAGAATAGCACCAATACAGAAGTCAGTTTCACAGAGAGGAAAAAGTACAGCAAGAACCTTAAGGATGCCTTCTAATCAAGGTTGTACAGAGGAATCTGAAAGATGAGATATTCTCAGGTAGACAGGATTGTGCTTATTCACAAATTTCTTCAGTATCCGAAACCTTTTCACCTGAGCTTTGCAGCCTTGGTGTGATACATATTTAAAGTACTTGCAATCTAAACAAAAAAGAAAAAGCATTGTAAGTTATACCATGATACAAGCAAATACAAAGTGCTTTCATTGTTTAAATAATATGCAAACATCTAAGAAAGTTTTCAGTAATGAAAGGTAATAAAATAATCCAAGACATGCACATTAGAGACATCCCTGCAGCATTAAATAATCTATCCTCATTTGACCCAGAAAACATTCTATACGTGTATAACTGTATGCTGTGTCTTGCGAAATATTTTTTCTCTTTTTACTCTTCAAATAGATCAGAAAGTAAAATTTCAAGAGTGTAAAGCAGCACTGATTTCATACATTAACTTATTGTGTTGGATAAGGAACACAGAGGCTCATATTGACACCAATAAGCACAGAAACTTCATTAAAGACAGTTAGAGATGGAACAATTTTATAAGTCATCTGGAAATAAAAGCTGGGAGACATTTGATAACATATTACTGAAAACAAAAGAGACTTTCAATATGAGAAATTGTTTTATAAAGTCCAGAAGATAAAGTTATAGAAAAGCTGACAACAAACAAGTTGCCTATCAACTGAAAGTCCAAACTGCATGTACGAGACACAGTCTCCAAGCCATATTCTCATTCTCAATTTAGCAGCTGCTGCTCGGCCTGATATTCCACTTGGGTTTGGCAGCATTTCAAAGAATGCTACTGAAGAGGTCATGATCTTCACCTTCTTACCAAACTGCTGATGGTTTTCACTCAAGGACCCCCCTCCCTCCTCTTCCCTGCATTACATCAGCCTTAATGGTCCTTAGTGACCAGCTGCTCCCCAGTGTTTGCTGAGACACTGCCTAGGCTGGCATCCAGCAAGGAAACTCTCCACAGTCCTCACAACATTTGCTTAGGAGCATGTCGTGCGTTTTTGAAATTGTGGTTTGATGGTTAAACAACCTAAGTAGTACTGTGACCTCTCAATAAGGTCAGATAAAACAGAATTCTAAACCAGGATAAGACAAGTTACATAAAATATGCCTCACTGTCAAATATCAAACCAATTTAAACATTTTTGTCATGTTCAGCTTCAAAGACAACAATATTTCCTAAAAGAAACAAACTGCGTTTCTTCCAGGGAGTAGATCAGCTGCATCTCATCTCATTAGGGCTAGAACTACACTACATTCTACATAGTGAAAAGAACATTCAGTATTACCCTTGCCCAGTAATATTCCAGCCACCAGAGCTTTTTCATGTGAAAGGCTTTCATTTTCCTGCCAATTCTTTTTTGCCAAGTAACGGCTAAAATGGAAGGCTGGCCACCAGTCCTTTCTGGAGTTCCACTCTTGCTTGATCCAGCCAAGATGCTTCTCAGAGCTGGAAAAAGGTAAAACAAGTTACAGCTTAAATTGGGATGAAGAGATGATTAGGAAGCACTAAATTTTATAATCAACTTGATACAAGTCTCATTAATTGCTAGCATAGACACACTGACCTTACGCTGCAGACTGAAACATTAATCTAAACAGAAATAACTTTTTTTTTTTAAATCCCTGGCAACACTAGTGAGGCAGGAGGTGAACTCTAGCAGTCTTATTTAGACTTGGCAATACCACAGATTATGGTGTGAAATGAAACAAGCCTTTGACCTGTGTGCCAGTTTGTCAACAAATTAGTAGTATGAAGGAGTTGGTTTGATTTTAGAAAAGGCTTGTGTTATTCTATGCGCCTTTGACTTGTGTGCCAGTTTGTCAATAGTAATAAGAAACTTTCTTTAAGTTTGTCAACAAATTAGTAGTATGAAGGAGTTGGTTTGATTTTAGAAAAGGCTTGTGTTATTCTATGCATACTCAAAGACTAACATCCCAAAGACTTATCCCAATATCTGTTATGCAATAAAGACCTCAAACCAAGCATTTCAGAAATAGAAATTATCTACAACAGGGAAGTGATATTCCCATAAAACAACTAAGGTGCCCAGTACATTTCAAGATACTGTGAAACTGTGTCTTCAAATACAAAACCACAGGCAAAGTTACAAGTATCATACCATTTTTACTAACTCTATGCAACAACACTCCTAGCTTTAATCCACTAGCTTCTCAATTCACAGCAAATCTCAAACCAGCTCCAAATAATGCATGTGTAGCAACAGAGCAGAAGACCCAACAACTTGTTTCACACCACCCACCCTCCCCCTCAAAAGAGGGAGATTAGTGATGGGCAGCAAATGCCACCCAAACATCTGAGTAACTCCTCCTGCATAAGCACATAACCTGGTTAAAAAAAAATTTTTTTTCAGACAATGACAATACTGGGAATTTGGGATTCTCCTCAAAAATAACATCTTCTTTCCTCCCAATGAAAGCACACTGCAGTCAAGCACTACCACAGAACTCAGGGGTAGGCCAGACAACTCTTCCATTCATCAGCAGGGAAGACAAAGGCTACAAAAGGTCACTTTGTCAACTGCACAAAGGTGGAGACTTGACACATTTGGTTTTAGCACATTGTTTCAGAGGTACTTACATTACAATTTGTTTCACCTGTCTTGCCAAACAGCTCCACGCTTTCACATTTTCCTTCCAGCCAGCATAATCCAAGGCTGCAAAAATAACTTTTAGCCCCAGTTGACGTTTTTTTCTTTTCTCTGGAAAAAGATTAGACTGATTAACAAATTAGTTGGATCAGACTGAACGCATTAGCAAGCAACAAGTGAAATACAGCCCTCCATCCTGCCTCCCTAAATGCCGCTACTGTCCGAGTTACTGAGGGTTGCCCCCATCACCTTCTGCCTCTTCCAAGAGACAAAGTTAAGGAATACCTCCTGGCTCTAGAGCACAACTCATAGCAGAGACACTCTGTCCCTACTCCCATCCTGCTTAAAAACCGCTGACTCAAGGCACACACAGGACCGCTCATTTATCCTACCCTGCCTTGCTTACAATAGTTTCTGTTTCCAAAGCTCACTATCAGTGCTTCCAATTGGCACCACTGTTCAACACATTCTTCCCACGGGAAGGGAACACGGTGCCTCTGGAACACTTCAAATCCTGAGATGCCACCAAAAAAAAAAAATCAAGTCTGGGATTGTTATGAATAAAACAGACATTTCACATCGGTCATTATGTATCAGCTGAGTTCTTAACACAATGCTTGACCTATCATACCAGGTAAATGTGGGAAAATTTATGTTTAGCATTATTATAATTTCTTCAGAAAAGTCAGATTGTCCTCATTAGCTACAAAAAGTTAGTAAATGTGTCATGCATGAACAGAAAAAGGGAGGTTTCAGCCAGGAGATTGTTTTTTCCCCCTCCCAAAGAGGAAAAGTGGAAGAAGAGAGAACAATCTCGATTCGAGGACATTTCACCAATCTGCTGACCTGCTAAAACACACCCAAGTCACAAGACAACAGCTTGGAATGCAATTGATTAGCATGGAAAAACAGTCTCCAAATTGGAAGACTTTTCCACCAGCTTGAAGAGAAAACTCCCTTGAAGAGGAGGAAGATTTTGGTTTTTGATCAGTAACAATGAACTAAAGCACAGATATTTCTCAATTCCTCCAGAAGAGGAAGAACAAATAAATCAGAGACCCTAAAAAGGGAATGGAGACCCTGACATTCAGAGTAGGGTACCTAAAAAGAAAATTAAGTTATTTTTGAGATCCTGGCTGTGCCTTATAACAGTTTGCTTTCATCAGCCTTTAAAATGAGAAAGGCATTTGTTTACAAAAGGTTAAGTGCTCACACATCCAACTTAAAGGTTCCTGTGATTGGAGAGCTGGGGTTTGGGTTGTTTGGGTTTTTTTCTCTTAACAAGCAAAACTACTTTGAAAAGCAGAAAGAAGGCTGCAGAACAATTTCAGAATATCATTCTAGATTAACATAAAGGGAA
>NW_009598764.1:25869-33082 GCF_000690535.1 Cariama cristata
GAAGATATTTAAAAACTTACTTGATTTTTGAAGCATGGTATTAAATTCTATCATTAGTTCATGAGAAGGAACAGTATTGTGCAGGATCTAAAAAATAAAAATAAAACCACAAAATTCAGATACATTCTCTTCACATGAAAACTTCTAAAGACTCCTACCTGATCAAGAGAAGCACATGCTTCAGAGTTTTGGGGGTTTTGGTTAGGAAAAATTAAGCAATCTGGTACCTTAGTGCCTAGTTATAAAGAATGAATATCTAGGTCCATTTTGCACATCTGTGACGCTACTCTGACACAATGGATGAAATACCTTGGTGGTTGCTGAAAAACACTGCATGCGACAAACACACTCCCAAGGAAGAACTCAAATCCATATCCAGCATCCCCTTTTTAAAAGGCAACGATCATCTCCTTCCTAGGCCAGTTCTAGCTCTCCCATCTACTGCTCTGGGCATTGGATCACAGTTTCTGGACCTATCAGACCAGTTCTTCGGTTTGTCACTATCTTGTAAGAGACTAGTGTCTAAAGCTACTGCTAAAAAGCACTGAGAAGATGGAATTTTATACATATATGCTACAGTTTAAAAGCCTAAACTAAGCTGTTATTTTAAAACATCTGCCCTAACAAAAGCACATTAGTGCCATCAAGTGGCAAAACAAATTGCAAAATACTGTTTGCAAGACGCTACCAAGATCAAGGAGCAAATGCAAGGAAAGCAGGAACTTAAAAGCAACTGTACAAAAGCTTAATACAGAAAGGTCTTGTCTGCCAACAGCCAGCAGAAATTAACTTCTATTTTAGTTTACATGCCAGCTCATTGAAAACAAGCAGAGAAACTAATTGCTAGATAGGATCAATATGTGAAAGAGCAAGCATCTAATTATTTCTTCAATACGGTAAAGATCAAACTGTAACAGAAATCAATGTATGTTATGTACAAGACTGCTGATACAGACTTCTGGAACCATGTAAAGACATTCTCTGAGCTTGTTTACTGACTTCAAGTTATACGATGTATCAGTTAAAGGCAAAACAAAGACTCAAATTCAAAGCCAGTAAAGGATACTGTTTACTCCACCACTAGCATCCCTCCCACTAACTTTCCTCTAACCCTCTGCTTCCCAAAGAATACAATAGCATAAATAATGTTACAGGAGTCCAACTAAACCAAACTGTCAGACCACTGTGCAACATGAATGACCGCAGTCTGTATCCACTTTATAATAGATACCTTCAGTGCAGATATGAGTGACTTCTTTGATTCACCATGTCTCTTCAGGAACTCATAGAGGTAAACATGAGCATTGGGATTAGCAGGAAACTTTGAGTTGTAGGCATATTCATTTAATACTTGGCGGGCTTCATCATGGTCTCCATAGAACTCCAACAACTATGAGAAATTAAGTCTGTCATTAGTTTGGCACATACTAGCAAACTCTTACAACTAGTTCTGGGCTGCCACAGAACTACTGAATAGCAGTCTGTATCTAAGAGTTCAGCATACCAGATAAGACTAAGACTAGCGTATTTTCATTTTATTGGCTACTCTCATCACAGATAGAGAAAAAGGCACGCACAGAAGCCACTACAGGAGAAAATTCCTTTAACGCTTACTTAATTTCAAAGTATTACCAGCACTTGCTCACTAGAAAGAGACAGTGAAGCAGCCTGCCACATCTTTAAAGAGAGAACTTGGCAGCTGTCAGCACCAAGCAAAATTTGCTAAGATGTGCTTAGAGAAGTCAGAGCTTATCAGTATTTACAAACTGTAAATAACTTCAAAGTGATTTTTAAGATTAACTTTATTTCTTAATTACCAATTCTAAGCAGATATTTAAAAAAAAACACAAAACAAAACACAGAGGGACTGCACGTTTGGCATCTTTAACATTTAGTGTATCCAGAAAAACACTGCCCTGCCAAAAAGAGAACTTGTTTTCAGGAAATTATACAAAGCAGCTGTGCTCCAATTTCTGTACTAGCACCATGAAAACAAAATATGCAAGCTGTTTGTCTACCTCTTTCTTGGCAACGCACAGATAAAGTCCTTTTTGTACTCTATGCAGGCTCCGCAGTTCTACCAGGAGTAAACTGTGTAATCAAAGCCAGTGAGATACACGTACAGATGTGCTGCTTTTAAAATACTTTGTTGTCAACCACATCCATATTAAAAAAAGCCACAGACAGACATGTTAATGACAATTAGACAGAGAAACACAAAAGGAAGGTATCTGCAAAACATGTCCTTACATCCACATAGCATTTCACAAAGAGATCCCAGACTCCAGGGATTTTAATAATCTCCTTTAAGTTCACTGCTGCCTTCCGAAAGCAACTGTGCATTTCCTGTTCAACAGACAAGTCTTCAAATCCATCCTGACCTAACAAAACATGAAAGAATGCCACAAAGTTAGATCTGCTAATCAAAAGGGATCTTGAAGAAGCTGTGCACTTAAGAGATGATCACATTTTGCTAAGCAGGGACTCCAGTAGTAGAGCTTTTAAGAAAAAAGGCCCAGTTTCCTCAATACTGAAACAAGAGATTTTTCACTGCTCTTCATTCAAATTTATCATCACCTAGTTTCAACTAGGTAGTATTCCAAGACAAGATGCTACCAGCATATGGTTCATAAACCAAATTCAATACTTGCATTTTCACAGAAACAAGTAGAGATCCAATGTAACTGATAATGCACAGCCAGCAGGTATATGCAGAATTAGATGCCACACACAATTAGGAACTTACATATCTTTAAAGAAACTGAAATTCAAACACAAGTTTTGGGGGCTTTTGCTAGCACTCGAAATTCTAGCAGCAGTCAAGCACTTATGCGTTGATTAAGCGACTGCTATAAACGAATACATTCCCTTGATCATTATTTCAGGTGATACTGGCTGGATATAAGAAATGTGATTCAGGTGGAGAAAGTTTCAGAATAGCATTTCAGGGCATTTCTGAAAAGTGCAGATCAGTGTGCCATTTTGGCACCACCATCATTGCTGAGAGAGAATTACGTACCATCCATACCACCAAACTCTGAAGTCAACACACTTACCACGCTCCATCAGGACGTTCTTCTGCTTAGACCAGCTATAGTAGTCCAACACTCCCCTGTAAGCCCGAATCAGTTTCATTTCTTTATCCTGAATGACTGTTTGTTCTCCAAACCTCCAGCTTTCTGCCACGGACAGATTTTCATAAGCTTCATCTATTAGTCCGTTACAAAGGAGATGAAAGGCATGCTCTAAGCAAACCTGCAATTCAAATAGTCCATACCACAGCATTTCACATCACAAAAGGAGAAATTCTCAGGAATACAGAAGAGTTCTACACAGATGCGCAAGGAAAGAAGAGACTCATTACTGACACGCATATAACATATTGTGAACACTGTTTGTACAGTATTTTAATTAGAAGAGCATTTTACACATATTCTTTTATCCAAACAGTATCTTTACAAGGGATTTCGGAGAAAAATGCAGGAATGGGAGAATACAAGTGCCACTGGGGACAGGGAGATGAGCCAAGAAACTAAGTAATTTTTTCGGTCTGAAGATGCTGGAGAAACATTAGTAATTAAAAGCATATCTGATATACAAAGATGTATCCCCAGGAAGGGAAAGGACTGAAGCTCTTGGAATCTGTGGGGCAGAAAGTCACCCAATAGGTAGCAGACACTCAGTGGCACTTATGAAGGCAGTAAAAAGCAGCTGTCTCAAAAACCTGCTTGTCATTAGCAAGTGCTGCACCTATTTAAGAAGGTCCAGAAATGACCTGAGGAAATCCAGTTGGGTTATGTTTGCTGAGTTTTCATTTGCCTTACCAACTGCAGAACACCTGAAAGAGGGATGAAAGGGTCCTACCACCCTATCATGTTGATTAGGCAGCGGATAAAAGTCTAAACCTTCAGTTAGCTCTAGTAAACTTGTATAGAGCTGCTGTTGAATGCCTTGAATAAATACAACAAAATGAAAGACAGAAGGACCACCACAAGTGAGACGCAGTCAAGAAAACCAAAACAATATAGGTCTGAATGAGCCACCACAGGAAAAAAAAAACAAACAAACAAAACCAAACCCACCACATCTGGGTGACACAGGGGTCCACAGTATAAGGCCTACTGTTTTATATACAGATTAGCTACTCGAAAAGTGAGAGGATAACGATGGCAAAATGCAAGTAGAACTGTTTAGTCAGGAGCACAGTGGCCAAATTAAGGACTGGAAACAAAACTTGGCAAGTGTTAATATGTAATTAGATGTTACTGGGGCATGCACGAAAAAGAATTTAACTGTTTCAAATTAAAAGATTAATTAAAGGGTCTAGGCACTTCTAAGGACTGACAAGACATATCTGTGACCAAATGAGATACAGTTAGGTATAGAATAACCCTTAAAATATCATGCATTTGGTAACTCAGATGTATTATCTTTTTTTTGACACTATTGTCAATAATACATTTCAAAAGAGAGAGATTCAGAAACTAATACTCAAGTAAGCGTTCAGGTAAACATGGAAAATCATCAAGACTGTATTAAGTACACTCACCTTCAAATACCTTTTTACTCTTAAAGTTTTCATCTGTTCTATGAAAGAGTTGAATTCTTTCATGCTGCTTCGGGAATGATGGCACAAAATTTCAGTTCCTATTCTCCAAATAATCTATTAATGGGAAGAAAGAGATAAAAAAATAACCTTAGTACAAAAATGGCAACAGTCACCATTATACAGTCTTACCAAACTTACAGTTACTGTAACAGATTAAAAAAAGTACATTGGAATCGCAAACAACAAATGAATACTAGTATTACCTACTGCTATAGTAACCTAGATATTCATCTAGCAGGACTATTACAATCATTCTGTGGGTACTTCATAATTGCTCATTTTAAATGCAGCATTCCAGCAAAGCTTGTGAAAACTGCATTTGTCAGAAGGTTCCCTCTCCTGTTACTGAAAAGTTATGTTTTCCTTTGATATGATCCCACTGAGACACAAGGTATACATAATTCTTTGAACTTAGTAATAAAGATTATTTCCAATCAGATGCAGCTTCCCATCTGTTTTCAAGGTCTGCCTACACAACGTAACCAAGTATTCCAGCAGGCTAGCCATATTATACTCCATTTATTTAACAGCACTGATCCCTTTCCTTCTCCTTCTATCTCAGTACCTGCTAGGAGTTTTGCAAGTACTGGAGGAGCTGCTAAAGACCTAAATAAGCAACTAACTTTCAAACAGATTCTGATTGATGGCATGCCAGCGGCAAACACATTTACTGCTTTTCCATTTTAGTATACTACTTTAGATGACTTTTCATAGATATACTCCCAATGGAATTAACTTACACCAAGCCAAGCTTTCATCTGTTATGTCAAGGGCCTATGAAAAAAAACAACCAACGAAAATCAAAACAAGCCCCAATAAACACCCACAAAAACAGCCTGCAAGCCCAGGGAACTTTTCAAGAGCACTGCGCACTCTGTCAGGAAAAACATCAGACAGCACTGCAGATTCTCAGCATCCCTGAAAGTGAGATCTCAGTAGAATTCAAGCTCTAGCAAGACTGGTTAAACCCACAGCAGGGGCATGCCCGTGCAGAGGCAGACTTTTGGTGAGTAACTGGACAGAATGCTGCCTTGAGCACTACCAATGATGAGGTCTGGTGTACTTTCTGCAGCCTGCCATCCAAGAGTTTCTACATCAGCACCTGAATAGTTGCTTATCTGGTTTTGGAAGCTTCAATGTCTTTTTTTAAAGAAACTAGTTTAGTTTATGAAAGTTGCCTAACTCCTCAGGTCTTATCTCTGACACTTTTTATTTAAAAAAAAATTCTGTGATTAGTTAATTAAGACAAATGTTGGTCCTGAGGTATTACAGATGCTTCTTGCAAGTATTCAACTGCAAAATAACTCTGATATTGGCTTACCTCTGACGGACCCACATATTCTCTAGAAAAGTCTTTCTCTAGTGACTCAATATAGAAGGTCAGAAACTCTGCAGCCCTTTTCCACTGTTTTTGTAGCACGGCATCTTGAATATAACTTAAACACAATTCCTTGCTCTTCTTGAAGTTTAATTTGTGTTCATGGGAAGATGCTAAAAAACAAACAAACAAATCAACCAAGCCCACAACTGTCACAGCCCTTATTCAGAAAACAATGTGCCTACCATTGCAGTATCTCTCTTACATGAGCTGTCTCAGACACTACAGTAAGTGATTTTATGCCACACAGTTTTGAAGGTAAACACACTTACTAGTCTGCAGGGAAGCAAGACTACAGCAAAAGCTGGAAATATAAAATGAAATGGCATTTTCCACAAGCAGCACACCGCTGCAGACACTTGAAAGAGTGAAGAGCCAGTTATTACACACTACCGTCCTACTGGAATTAGAAGACCATGGTGCTTTGATAACTTCACAGTACGTTGTTATATTTTGGGGACCACTCTCTTCCCTTACTAATCACCATCTAAGTTTGTGACCCTGCTGTGCTGCAGATTTGCATACACACAAATAGGCCAATCCAGTACCAAAAGCTAAGCAATTCCCACTATAAACGTAGAGAACTATACCCTTTTGAGTACAAGATTGGAAGGAGGCCACTTACTCTTTTTATGGTTAGTGGTTCACCTCCTGCTATAGCACAAAACTGAAACCCCATTTCCACATCTGTTTAAACCTCACAGCTGTACGCCATGGTCTAACGTGCCCCTACAACAATGCTCAAGCCCTAAGACCCTTCTGCAAAGGACATGCAGAGCTCACCAAACCACCTCCTGCCTAGATGCTGCAAAGCAACGAAATAACTCAAACACTGGCTTGAAACAGTTTTATTACAGTGTATTCTACAAAATCACCTCTAACCAATCTCCCTACAGGTCTAGTCTTCACACCTATTTCTAACCTCAAATGCTCCAAATACTAAGAAAATAAAACTCACAGTGAACACCACAAGATGAAATACAACAAGGACCACGGCTACCGTTGGTAAGTCCTACTAAGCCAGCTGCTCAGAAGTCATCTGACACGGACAAAGCTGATGTGAAGCGTTTCACGACAAAGCTATTTTGAAACAACTTCCCCAGAGGTTTTGTGGTCACCTCTATCCACAAGGCTTTTGTTATCAGTCACCTCATCGGCCCTTATCTTAGGAGTAGGGTGCACGCTGCCGGGCAGCCCACACGCCGCAGCGAAGCACTAAGGGCACC
>NW_009598765.1:0-6039 GCF_000690535.1 Cariama cristata
CTATAGATTCTGGCTGGGAGAAGCAGATGGCAGTGAATTACGAGAACAGGGCACTGCTGCTGTTGCAGCCGCTGCTGCAACTGCCACAGCTCAGCTCTTTTCCATCTGACAGAAGGGCCTCTGGGCAGCCAGGGATGAGTCAGACTCGTGTGTTATACAGGCGTCTCTGGAGAACCCCGTTTTTTCCCTTTCATTCGTGTCACGCTGCTTCAGGGTTTGAAATGAATCACGCAGCCCCTACATCCTACGAGCATCCTTTCCCCTCTCACGGTATCTTCCCCAGTGT
Organism: Cariama cristata; assembly: GCF_000690535.1. Taxonomy (NCBI): domain Eukaryota; kingdom Metazoa; phylum Chordata; class Aves; order Cariamiformes; family Cariamidae; genus Cariama; species Cariama cristata. Next base: position 287 of record NW_009598765.1, read on the forward strand.
CTGAGCTGCAGCCAGCCTCGATGAGCGCAGCGTGGCTGGATGGCATCATGCGGGAGGGATCCCTACAGCCTCCAAACAAGGGTGCCATTAGCATCCTCCGAGTCTTGCACCAAAAGTCCTAAGCTAACACTAAGCTGAGGAGAAACAGCCATTGAGGACACACACATTGAAGCCACCTTGCTTGCACTCCTTAGGAAGACCTGCAGGTTTCACCCGCAAACCCAAGGATGTGCAGCAGCCACGTTGCAAAGCTTCAGGATTTAGCAAACCCACTTAAACCTCTAGGTTACCCATTAGCACTGGTGAAGAGTCCCGATTGGCTCTGGGAGACATCTCAGCCCCCGACCAACGCTGGCCCCAACCCCAACAGGCAGTGGAAGCAGAAGGAGTTTTGAACTGGAGACTGGCCAAAGCACATATCCAGTGTATCCCACCGCATGAGAAACTCCCGGCTGCTTGCAAAAAGAAACTATGCCAGCAACGGCACCCCGGATTGCTCTTTTTACACAAGACTTAGCTGTTGGTTTGAAGCTGGTGAGCAGTTTCCTATCCTCAAAAGACTATTTTAAGCTCCATAGAGAGCAGTTGTTAAACAAGCTCTGTTAATAAAGCCGAGCGGCAGCAAATCTATTTCACCTTCTTAGCTAATGGCTTCCCCTCCTGGAAAAGAGATTGCTGAAGAAAGAAACAACCAGTGCTGTCTCTGCCACCAAGCCTGACCTGAGCCCCACCGCAGCAGGCTGCTCCCCCCGGCATGTGGGAGGGGAAGGGGCACCTCTCCGGTGAACTGCTCTGCCCTCAAATACGGGACTGCTGTGCTAGAGGAGGGGAGACAAGCAGGGTGAGGAATTATTGCTTTCTGTGCTTTAATACCTTCTGGGAAAAAATTAGGGATACTTAGCTGCTGTCATACAAACATTTTATGCAAATCTTATCTTCATCTTCTGCATACTGGTACATAATTTACATCTGATTATCAACTTTAGGTCTATTGTTTTATTCTAAACAGAATTCCTGCTAAAAAAGGTGTTGGATTGACAGCCCTGCTGAATAAAGTCATCTCTCTAACAAGGGGGCAGGAGAAGAACAGCTTCCCACGCAGGGCTCTGCCGTTATTCCCCAGCCAGGGCCAACAGCGAGGATGCCTCTGCTAAGCCTGCCAGCTGACGCAGCGTAGGGCTGCGAATGTGGAATCCCTGTGAACTTGCTATGAAGACAACCCAAAAATCATTTAAAAAGGAACAGTTTGTTGCGTTGGATTCACATTTGTGCTAGACACACAAAGGGTTCCAATACCTAGCTGGCTCTGAACTCACACCCAAGGATCATGAGAAAGTTTACACGATGAGATCTTCACACCCAAGATGAAAGCCTTTACCCTCTCGGCCTAGAGGAGAGGAGGCTTTTGCTCCCTCTGACACATGCGCAGATAATGCCAGCTGGATATAGCCCTGGCTCCAGCAGCAGCAACATGCTGAGTCCTTTTCCTGACTGCAGTAGGGTGTCTTGTCTTGCGTTGCAAGGCAAAAAGATTTGCCTAGGGCTAAAGTGGCTCAAGTCCACTGGAGTCAATAGCTTGACTGGTCCTGGCTGAGAATTTGGCTCAGTCTCACCAAATCATTAGCAAAAACTTTTTGGGAAGCCCGGTGTAGAAATCAATGATAACCAGAGATCATGGTCTTCAAGTTCTGCAACACGTGGATCTTAGCATTTATCTTTTCTGTCTTCGGAAAGATACTTTTCTTTTGTCTTGAGTGGGGGTACAGGGCCCTCCCTAGTGCTGGGGAAGCACAGGGAACTATTCACAGTAGCTACAGGATGAGATGGGGACTGAACCCCCAGCCTACCCTGCAACACAAGGCTGCTTCAGTCAAGCCGAAGGATGAGGACAAATGAATGTTAATCCTGATCCTTAGGCTTTGGCAGTCACAGCACTGAGCGATCTGAGTCTGTCCGCTTGACTTTGGGATGGATGGCTGTTCTAGCTGTGTTTGTCCTGTCGATAAAGTATTCAGCCCCAGTAACAGCTGCTTCTGTAAAAGTGCCAGATTAAGACAAATAATGCAGATTTAGTGGTCTTTACATGGATTGCATGGGCTGACCCTGCTGCAATATGCACACCCACAGATCTTCTCAGCTCATTACCTCATTGAACACGGCTGCTCCTCTGTAAGGACAGGAGCCGGGTGATACCTCGACAGAATTTGAACACGACATGCGAAGTCAGAGCTGGAAATAGCTGACTGAGAGCTCTGGGTCTGGGCTGGCAGGGAGGTGGACCCCATCAGAAAAAATGCAGCCTCAAGAAGGAGACATGGCAGCCCTGTTGGACAGGACCCCTTGGCTTTGCAGAGGAGGGGGGCATAGTTTTCCCGTCATTAAGAGATCCCTCATTATTTCTGCACTTGTTCTTTGCTAACACCCCCTTGGTATTTCACTTCTCTCCTTCTCTGCGCAGCCAGTTCTGGGTTAAGTAGGCAGGAGTTTGCATTGTTTAAATAAAGTTTGTTGTTTTCCTTTGAAGTATGTGGGAAGGCTTTGAAAACCCAATGGTAGCCGTTCCCAATAATCTCAACGTTCTGCTCTATTTCTCTGGTTAACCTTGCTGACTCAAAACAACAAAAAGCATAGCCTGAAGGAAATAGTGCTCACTGCTTTCTTAACTTTCCGGTAGCGTTTTACTGGAGATATTTTCTTTTTGTTGATACCTTTGAAGTCCATTCCTCTCTTTCTGTGTGTATTCCCATTGAGACCCAATGGCTCTTACCAGTCTGCTTCCCCAGGCATGGGATAGGAAGCATGACTGCCTTCCCCAGGTCATAGCAAGAAGGAAGAGTCAGTGAGGGGGCTGCTGAGATGGAGCAGTAAACAAGCCAACACAGAGATGTGTTTCGTTTTCTTATTAGAGGATGGCGGGAGCGAGATCTTCCCTCACACGCATGTCCCAATTAGAAAGCCAGGACGTGACCTATTAGGTCCCTAGTCCGCCTGTCTGGTAAGACTGAACAAGTCTCTCTTTCATATTGCTTTGCAGTCAGCTCAAGAGGTCACTCTTGACTCAAGAAAACTTTCTTTTCCCATCCATGTTTGCTTCCCCCCGCCCCTAGCTGCATTTACAAACTAATTGCCTGGAGAAGGAGGCGATGGGAATTCCACATCAAGGCAGGCTCCTCCCAAGCTTTACTAAGATACCTCCTGGCAGAAGAAGGTGAAATCTGGCAACAAGATCACCTAAGGGAAAGCAGACACCCTTCCTTGTTCCTCTCCTGCTACAGTACTTCTGGGCAAGAGTCCATCTTCTCTCTCGTCTGGGCCCAAAGAACTGCCGTTGGCTTGCCAGCCTCAGACATTTTTCTCAGGAGAGTTTTCCACATGCTGGTCAGTGGCTTGAGGGACAACCATCTCATGCCTGCAAGGCATAGATATTGCTTCCGCTGAGGTACAAATCTTGAGCATGAAGACCATGATGGAGAAGGGCATTTGTCACACTGTGAAGTGTGTACCACACCACTACACCACATAGCGGGCTGAAAGTGGGAAAGACCCACAGCTGGGAGATATCGCTGCCAAGAAAGCATGTCCCATGAGTAGAGCGAAAGGGTTCATCCTGACCAAGTCAGCAGAATACACCACCCACAAGAATTTAATATCACCACCCCCTGCCTCTGTCTCAGCTCTAAGGAAATTTCTAGTTCTTCAGGGGAAGATGAAGAAAGAGACATGTTCTGCCCCCATAAACCCCAGCCCTTCCATCACAGACATGGTGAATAAAGGGAGGGAGAAAGAACCACATAAACAGGCCCCTCGAACATAATTGAAGAACCAGACTAATTTGGCTTGTCTTTATAACAGGCCAGAGCTGGGCAGTAGACTTACCCACAACAGATAAAGATGAGTAACTACATAATGAGGTTAAAATATTCATTAAGCTAATTGCATGTTAATTAAGTAAAGGATGCTATTAGGGATCCATTGAGCTCCATCTGTGTGTGCAAACAGGAGTGAGAATAATCACACCAGAAAGCAGGAGAAGAGACCGTGACAGCTCTGGGGCTCCCGGCACATGAGAACTGGGAGTGGAAGAGACCACCAGTGAGGCCAGCTCCGGGTCCTGGGGGAGCGGGCAGCTGTGAAAAGGAGGGTGGTCTCGTGAGAAGAGGGGGTCTGGCAATAAGAAACTCTAGGTGCTGTTGCCAGCAGTCACATCGTGAATGGGCATATAATTTCCCCACACTCCATTTCCAGATATATAAAACAGGAATTATAGCCGTCTCCTCAAGTGAGAAAATTAATGAGAAAACTCAGGAAAGGGTCTAGCCAAACTTACCTTCACTACTGTATCTGTTGATTTTACCAGAATTGCTTGCAGGGGCAGAGATCCATCACCTCAGAAAGTGCCACAAGACTCAAGCCGATAGGCCATAAGGCACTGGAAAGGTCCATTTTTGAAAATGGCCTACAAGAAGGCTAAAAATAAGGAGGCAGAAATTACTCTTCCATTTAAACTTCCTCTGTCAGCACCACAGAGGCCAGTTTCTAATAAATACTTCTTCAAAAAGAGGAGAAAAAAATTCCTTCTGACATAATTATGGGCAATGCACCATAAGGCAGAATAGGGAAAATGCCTACATATTTCATGTTAAGATTCATTAATAATGGAAGGCAAGAATTAAATTATATAACTGCCACCTTTAAGTTAAATAATATTTTCAGCAGAAGGAAAGGGAGATGGGACAACTCCATAACCAACACGTTTATTTCAGCACATGAATAATTTAGGCAAATAATACAACAGTCTTTTAAAGGCGAGAAGATTCAACGAGGAGGTTGGGTTAGAAAGGACTTGCACTGCATTGGGAGATTTGAAGGACTGGGAGAATAATTCATATTCAATCATCCATTGGATTAATTTCTCCTTTCTTTCAGGCCATTAATGGGCGGATTGTTCTTTTTGCAAATGTACTTATAGTTTGAAGTTACTGGAATAAATCTAGTCCACGGTTCCCCTGGAGTGGCCAGTTTCTTGCAAGGACTCACTGCACAAAATGGAAACAGGTTTGGATGGGGAGGTCATCTCCCAGTGGGTTTCTGATCTCAGACTGGCTCCTCAAGCACTTTCTGCTATGAATCTAAATTTAATGTCTCCTCATTCTCCTGTAATAATTGCTTAAAATTTCTGCTTCCTCAGGTAGACCTGCCAGCTCATCCTGCATGGGTACAAACTAGAGGGCAAAACTGGAGTGAACATGAATGAAGCAGATTCATTAAATATTTCAGACCATTATTCATGAAAAACTAGTCTATTGTGTTAGCTTGTCCCCAGTGAAGCTGGCATTGATCCAAACTACCCTTCTGATGAGTGGGAAGGAGAACTGCCTAAGTCATTCATATTTCTGCAGTGAAACCTGACGGATGATGCTTTATCCAGGGGCTGATTATTGTCATGGGCAAAACAAAACAAAAAATCCCTGTAGATTCTGCAAAGTGCCCAAACATATGTGCTCGTCTTTACGGCTCCAGAGCCTCCCAGACACACTCCAGCTCATGAAAGACACCCGGGAGAACTGGCACAGCCCTTCCCACAGACTCCCAGATAAAACCAGCTGCAAAAGTTCACCAGATCTCCTCCAAGGGGCTGGAGCTGCTGGCAAGAGCTCAGTGCAGCTCTTGGGATGTTGATCCCTGCGTAACAGCGGGGCTCTGGCGACCAGAAACCATTCCTCCGACTGACTCAGCAGAAAGCCTTAATCCTG
>NW_009598765.1:6070-8998 GCF_000690535.1 Cariama cristata
GCTCTTAGAGGCCTATGCCTAATGATTTCTGTCTGGGGTGCCTGCCCATTTCCAGGTAGATAAATGTCTGCGTAGTGAAAACAGAAGCCCTGTTTGGCACTGAGGTGCCTGCCAAGCTAGGGATCTCAGCAGGCAGCCTCAGGGCTCGGTTCAGGCTCCGCTCCACGTCTAGAGAAGACTGTTTTGCGGCAAAAGGGACAGACAGCAAAGGAAGCACAAGTACACGTCGCCTCTGTTCTGTCTGTGGTAGGAACAAGCAAAGAACACCCATCTCCAAGGATGCTAATTAATTCTGCACTGTATTCTCTTCACGTAAAGAAAAACTAGAAATAATAAAAACTTCGGAAAATATTTGCTGTAGGTTTGAAATGCAAGTGAAATCCAAGGAGTTCATATGTGTAGGCAAAAGGGAGAAGGAGCAAGAATGAATGACAGCGGGGCTATGGAGGAGCAGGAAAGACTGTTATTTTATCTGAACTGCTTTATGGGCTACATGACCTAATAAGTCTTTTCCATCTCTAATTTCTCTGCTTCACCTATCCCTAGTTTATCATTAAGAAATCACTTATGCAAATTCAATTAAGTATTTAACATTTTCCTTCCTGTAGCTCCCTGCCTCACTGACTCTTCATCCCAATTCAAATCTCAGCTGACAACATCTCTTACCTCTCTGGCTCCCGTTTCTTTGCCCTTAGACTATTAATTCAGTAACTGTATGATTTAATCCACTGAAATATTTGGGGTTTTCACCTTCTCACAAAGGAGAGACAAAACAAAGCTGTAGCGTACTGCATTAGCAAAGCCCAGTCGTACGCCGCAAGAGCTTAGCCCGCTGGCCTGGCAGCTCTGGTGACCAAGACTGCATTAAGTCAAGAATGAAAATGAGGTTTTCTTTTCCATTCTTTCTGTTTACTTCCTAGGTACGACATTTGGGGCTGGGTTTAGCAGAGTGCATTTGTGAGCTTAGGACGGGAAGAAGCAGGCTATGGCGTGGGCCAGAGGAGGGGGAAGAGCTCTGCATGAGGAGCTCCAGGCTGGAATAGCAGAAGGTGAATGGGTTGCAGGATGTACAGCAGTGATGTGTAAGGGCTGCACAGTCTCGGCCAAGACTTACCCCTCTTCTGGGCTTCGAGAAGGAAATTTTAACTGTTTAGCACCTTGGGTTTTATCCTCCTGTTCTTTCTGCCATTAGCCTTCTGCGTTTTTGCTCCCTCTGGCATATACTACCATCCTTTCCCACATACACACTAATGCAATTGTATGTAAACTTGCTTAAGTTGAAAAGCAACGTTCTAGAAAGGCTGAGGAGCAAGTCCTAGCTAAGTGCATAATTATATAGTACTTGGAGTAATTTTCTTTTTCCTCTGAAAATGCACATTGGCTCTGATTTTCCTATCTGCAGATTGTAAGCTCATAATTAGCAGTAAATTACTCACACAAGTGACAAATTTTGTGCTTTCAAGTAAACAGGCAAAATACCCATAGTTTACAAATTGCCCCTTGGTGCCGCAGACACCTGGCTTTTCCTGCTCCCATCTATCCCACTTGTGAGAGGGACAGATGGATCAGAAAACAGCACTTCAAGGAGCTTGGATGATGATATCATTTACTGAGTTATCAGAAAAAGCTATAAAAGGCAACTGCTGAGCTAATGGTGGTCAGTCCCTGAGGATCATGTGGCTTGGTTGGGTGTGAGCAGGAGAGCGTGTGGCAGAGGCACGTCGGGAGCAGAGGATCTCCCTGCAGCCATGTACCCCCGGAGCATCTGAGGACATCAATAAACCCCTGATGTAAGAACTGTAGAGGATATATCCCCCTCTCTCAAAAAAGGGGAAGCAATATGAAATAACGCATGGCCTGGGAAGCTGGTGCAGAGCACCGGAGGAAGGTGAACTTGCTATTGCGGAGCAAGGGCCAGGGTAAGCACTGAGGGCAGAACAAGCTTCTTAAAATCTAGTCTGGTCTTGAGCAATGCTGTATGATGAAGCAATACCGATACATTTTGTCAATCACAGTTAAACACATATTTAAATTGCACTGATGATAGCCAGATGTCTTGCTGGGGGGATAGCCCAGGCGGAGTGGGTGGACTTCAGGGCAAACAAGCCTGTGATTTTCCAGCTTTAAGAGCCATCAGCTGAGAAATGGCTCCTGGAAGAAGCCCCAGAGATGGGTGCAGCTGGATGGAAAATCATCTGTCCTGACTGGGCATCTGTCTGAGGTTCAGAGAATGGCAGCAGGCCCATTCATCTGGTTAATGAGCAATATGTTTTCAGGGATCTGACCTGACGGTCATCAGTATCTCTACCACATCACAAGAAGGTGTCTCAGAAAAAATTGCCACAGCAATTATCAGAGAGATAGAGATGACAACAGAAAAGAAATTGCTTCTGGGGTCAAAAGGTAGCTGTTTGGCAATGTGTAAATACAAAGGAGGAATTATTGGAAAATGCAGTTAGGAGCAGAGGAACAGAAGAAAAATGTGAGGGGCAGATGCTGGGTGAGGGAGGTTGGTTGGGTCTAGAGTAACTTCCAAGAACCAGTGTGCGCAGGGGCAGGATAAGCCCTATTCCCTGAGCTGGGACACTGTCATGGATGCTGCTGTGACAATGTAGGCATGAGCAAACGTAAAAATCTTATTCTAGTTTCAGCTTCATTGGAAATTCAGGGGAGAAACCACATAATCTACTCAGCAAGCAGAAAAGAACAAAAGAGGAAAGGCATTAATTTTTTTATTTTTTTAATTTTTTTTAAAAAAGGGGGAGATTACATGAAAAAAATTTAAACCAGAGGTTGCAGTTGGCCTGGTATCATAATCCTTTCATTATTACATATTAATATGTAAGGGATGTTTGCAGGGAAAAGATAGGATAAAACAATTAATCCAGAGCATCCATCCAAATAGAGGCAAGTTTTTCCTGTGTGTAG
>NW_009598765.1:9010-41095 GCF_000690535.1 Cariama cristata
AATACATTAGAAACAGGGCTGATTGCAGAAGCATTACATACAGAACTCACTCACATTTTTAAAGGTGGACTGAAATTTTCTAAAAAAATATATATATATATTTAGGAACACTTCTTAAGTCCTTGAATAATAGCACTTTGCACTTTTGTAGCAACTTCCTTCCGAAGGACTCAAAGGACTTTACAAAAATGAATGAATGAAGTTTCTCCAACCCACTGTGAGGGAGATAACTACTTTTACCTTATTATACAAAGGGGAGGAGGGGAAACAGCAAGACAGAATAGTTAAGCAATTTGACAAAAGTCGCACAGGACATCTGATGGTCTGAATGAATTTGAGAATGAAGTTGCCAAGTTGCTACAGAAAGTATGCAGCCTGGCTGATATCAGCTCTAAGGAGAATCAGGGGGCAGGAACCCTCTGAAATAGGTGTTTGGGAAGGCAGAGCAGGGAGGGTTGGTTACCCGTGACCAAAACAAGACTGGAATGACAAAATATCTGGAAGTTGCAGATATAACAGAGACTCTGGAAGGGCATTTGCAAAACCACTTCAATCTATTAGCACTCTTTGAGCGTGTCAGCAAGTATGGGACAAATGAAAATTGTCTGCCTGTTTTCACTTGGATTTTCAAAACATTCTCGACAGGACCCAAACAAGCAGGTAGGCAATCAGGTACTCTATTAATGAGAACATCATGCTGAGGCAAGCAGACAAGCAGGCTAAGCGTCTGAAAAAATAAACACGTAATTTAGCATTAAGTTTTCCATTTCCAGCAAGACAAAATATTAGTAGCAGCGTACATCTAGCTCCTAGAAAGACCTGTGTTGGTTTGTAGGTTAATGGATGATGTGGTAAAGGCAAATAGTCAGTAAGGTGGCAATATTTGCAAATGGTAAATATTCTTTGTCAAACCTAGAGAAAGATGTGAGGAACCAATAACATAACAGTGTAAAGTTTCTTGGTAACAATTGCACGTTGGAAGGATTTGTTTCAAGCATTCATACGCGTTCCCAGGTTCAAAATGAGAAAGATTTGATGTCCTCCTAGGCTGCAGTCTACATCCTTGTAGTACTGTGCTCCTCTGTGGTCAAACAGTGCTCTCTGTTTGTTGGGGCGTGCATAGGGAACGGGGAGGAATTTCTTATGAAAAATGGCATGAGATCAGTACGTAAATGCATTACATCCAGAAGGTTGTCTTCAGCTCTGTATTCAAAGAAAATTATAGCAGAAATCAAAGGGGTCCAGAAATAGTCAACACAATAGTTTCAAGGCATAGCATGACTTCCATGTAGGAAGTGAATTAAATGGCAGGTATATTTATTTCAGAAATCATATGAATAAAATAGGCATTCAAAATAGTTAGAATAAATTACATAGAAAAGCAAATTCAATGTTCCTATTTACCTTGTCTTTCACACTCCAGCACCAAAGGCACATCTCATTAAACTGAGCAATAGGGTAAGTATTCCATCAAAGGGAATACTTTTCCTCAGGCATCCTCATTCACCTGCGGAAATCTCTGCTACAAGATATCTCTGAGGTGCAGGGTGTGGAAGGACTCAAATAAGAAGGAGATACTTGTGGATATTGAAATTTTCCAGATTTGCAACAGAAGAAGTTAAGATACAAATTATGAATATTAAAGCTTCACACTATAGCATGTAAGCCAACCACTAATGAGGGTACTAGGGAAGACATTTCCCTAAGCAATGGTCCGGCATGAGATCTTGTGAGCCTTCCTTTGTAGCTTCTGGTACTCACTAGTATCAAAGACAAAATACCAAACAAATGGATAATTGGCCAGATCAGATGTGGTATTCCCTGTGTTCTTGAACCTTCCTCTCCTCTGTTTCTTTCTGTCCTCAAGGCCACCCTTCTTGTCATCTAAAGTGCATGGAGGCACCGCTGAATCATTTAACATTTCTATCAGTGGTTTTTTGGCTCTTTTAAGCAATTGAACTCATGCTCCCCAGTGTCAGGCTCACTGCCAATTTTGACTTGACCTGGTCACAATTTTGCAAACACTGTCAATGCCAGGGCGACAGCTGAAATGGAAATTTTAATGATGTTAATAAATAAAAGCTTAAGCTGAGCTTCCTGCACCTGGGCAGCAAAAGTGCATTTATAATTACTCGCCAAACAAGCCTCCTGGCTGCATTGTATCTGCCCCAGGCAAGTAGTTAACTGAGGTTCTCTCCTTTCACCAAGACTATTTTTGAGTGAATACCTCTGCCAGTGAAAGGTGTTGGACTGACAACTCTGGAGACTGAAGTCCCCTATTATGTAACAGAAGTGAAAAAATCTGTAACAACAGTTTTTATCAGGTCACCTAGGTCATCCCTCTGTCAACACAGGATTGTTCTCTAGAATATATTCTTGAGTGATACCTGCGTCCCCCCCTAGTCTCCCGGCTGCTCCTAAATACAAATCCCTAGGTCTTTTCCATTTTGCTGCACAGCTCTGATCCTCATGGTCTCTCCCATACTGACATTGTAGAAAAAAACCCTGTCTGTGTGTGTGTGTGAGTGTGTAGGTATGCATGTGCATCTTCCAGGCTCCCAGAGTTCATGAGAGAAGGGGCAACAAGAAAGTTTGGAATCTGCAGGGAAGATGCTGAGAAAATGTCAGATAGCAATTTCTGTGGACCAATGCTTTTCCTCCTAGATGCCTCCTGAAAGAGGCCTTCAAATCAAACAATGTTCTTTTCCTTGCCCTGGTGCTAATACACTACTGGTATTGTCCAGATGACCACCACTTTTTTACCAGCAGAGCACCCTGAGAACTCATCATGGCAACTCTGCTTTTGTTTAAAGAATGAGAATTGAGGCATAGAGGGATTAAGTGGTTTGTCCAAGCTCCCAGTGGGTGAAATGAGTTCAGATTCCTCCCTATTTTGAGCCCAATCCCTTAAAGCCTCTCTGGGGACTGGTTCAGCAAAACTCAGCTACCAATGAATCTTTGTCCATGACAGGGTAGTGGTCCCATTCCAATGCAGCAGGAGCAGAGGAGCCCTTCAAATCCTGCATTGCACAGATTTCTGGGAATTCCGACCTCCTTTTAGCCCATTCTCCTCTTGCATATTGCCGGAGCACAGGATTTATTGCCTCAGTATTGTAACATGATGGTATTTTTTCCAGAATAGGTCCTTCCCTTGTGTCAAAGTTAAACCAACAAACAGATGAAAACTGGAGCCTGCTTACCCTCATGAGAAGAGCTCTGACAGCTGTTGCTATTTAGTACATGGATGGGAATGGGAGCAGAAACCACACTAGGGATGACCAGTTTACAGGCATTCATTTTATCTGCTTTCTGAAATCTTGTACGTACAAATCATTCCAACAGCCAGCAGCGATTACCAGACACCCTTTCTTATCAGACTCCCTTCCTGCTACCAGTTCTTAAAATAGAACAGACCTGGGCTAGACAGCTTCCTCCGGAGAGACACCCTGAAACCCCTTTAGCTTCCAATGAGCATTTTATCATTATAGAAAATGGCCAAGACTACTGTCCCAAACATGATCCAGTTTGATTAGCATGTGGGCTCCTGCCATTTAATTCGATACATTGGGTTTATAAAAGAACTTTAGCTGGCTAGTGTCAAAGAGTAGCCAGGTGTGCTCAGTAGGGGAATTACAACTGACTTATTCATTGCTGTGATAGTGCACATGGACGGGTCCTAGGCTGTGTGCTCAAAAACACAGGGCATATTTTGCTCTCACTTACGCTAGAGACCATATGTCCATCAAGCAGTGCAGCTCATGCAGAAATTTCGAGGCTTGCACGTCATGACTTAGCTGTGGTTTCGAAGGCACGGGAGCTGCACTGTGTGGTGCTGACTCCAGGGAGCTGGTCCTGCTGGGAGCAGTCTGCTGGCATTGCTATGCCACTTCCATGACCCGAGCTAATGTCTCTACGCAGCAGCCTGTGGTTAGGCTCACTCGGTGCTCCAGCACAGCAGTGTGCTGTGCCATGGGGACGTGCCCTTGGGTCACTTGCCAAAGTCATTTTGTTCCTCCCAGCTCACACCATGGCAACTGTGCAGCATCCAGCTGCGGTTATCAAAAAAGAGAGCGACTACAAGAGGATGCAACTGACAGTCTTGAGGAGCCTGTACAGGGGAATGGCTGGTTCAAGAAAGTCAGAGCATGAGCAGAGCTTAGAAAGGAGTCTGAGACTGGAGATAGCCTCTACGGGGATTTTACCATGCAGTAAAAAGGTATGTACGTGGGTCCAATTCAGCAAAGAAACAGAGGGTAGTGGAAGTGCACCTATGCTGAAAAAGAATCAGCAAGGCACTTGAAAGAAGGTGAGAATCTGGGATGTAAATACTGGCTGTGTCAGATGTCTGGACCAAGCCTGGCCACCTGGCCTCCTTCTGTCTGATAGCGTTATTTTGCGCTCAGCAGAACAAGGGCTGGCTGGCTCTGCAAAGACACCTGGAGCCTGCCCTGTCCTGGAAGAGATACACCTGGCTCCCAGCCACCCTCACGCACCACGGAGCAGCCAAGGACAGGAGCTGCAAGGACCACCCTGGGGTCTTGTCCACACCGTACCCACAGCGCTCATCCAGGATCTTGTGCCCTGGCACAATTCATGCCCTCTCTAAGTGAACAATTTCCAACAGAGTAACATAAGTGATTCATTCTGTCTGACAGTCTTTCACATGTAAATATTTTATATTCCTATTGAATATTTTTGGATGATTATGAATTCTTGATGTGATGAGGACCTTGCTATGTATGAGATGCAGGCAGCAGCAAGGACTTAGCAAGGAGGAAAAGCATCCAAGAATAAAAAATAAGATATCATTACAAACTACAAATTAGAAAGAACTGGGATAAAAACATAGGCACATATCACTCTTCCTTCCTCCTCTGTCTGAACACTTTCAGAAACTGTCTGGAGCTCACATAAGGAGCTTTGCACATCGATAGATATAGAGTTGGCTGCCTCTTTCTCCTTCTCTCTCTCTCTCCCCTTCTGATTTAGTTTTAGTTTCTTTATTCCTGTTGAAAGATGCAATACCAACAGCCCAAGGGACCCAAGGTTGAAGCCACTCCAGAGTTTCTGCTCTGTCTTCAGTTTGACTCTGTTTCTGCAGAGCACCCAGAAACCCAGACTGCGCCTCCGAATCCATGCAGTGAGTCTAGATTGAAGGTGGAGAACTTCTACAAAAAGTGAAAAGATCTGGACAAGACAATGATTATCTGTACATAAGCTTGGCTTCTCTTCTAACAATCCTCTCCATGAACTAAGAAAGAGACTTGTATTGCCAGTTGTTTTTATAGTGCCCTGACCGGCAACGTCAATGTCTGTGGGTCACCAGAAGCCAACTGAGGCCTCATCTGCTGGCCCAGATCTAAAAGTGCGTGGGCCTAAGCCCATCCAAAGGGCACACAATTTATGTTGCTGGTATATCTAGCAAGATTAGGAATAATACTCTTTCCAAGGTTTCTCCAGGATCCTGGTTGTCCCTTGTCCCCGATCCCAGAATTGCATGCCCATAGATATCCCATGACAAAGGGTCACACTGCTATCTGCAGAAGAACCATTTCTCAGAAGCCTCTAGGGAACAGCAAAGATACATTTGGTTTATTTATCTGGTGACAGAAGAGAAGCTAATTGACAGAGTGGAAGCTAATTTGGACAGGCCTAAACTAAGGAATTGTCACAGAAAATGCTTAGCCGCCCCATGGCCCATCTTCCAGATCTCTCCACCTCTGCTCATGCATCCCTAAGTAGTTGTCTTCAAGAACAACCCCCCATGACTGTCTGCTTACCATATTCCCTGCAAAGACAAATCATCCCATCACGCACCAGGGAAACGTGGCTGACCAGCACAGCGAGGGGAGTTCTCAGCTGAACAAGCCCAGATAAAGATTGCACAAAGGACCCTGGTTATCTGGTCCCCGTTGTTCTGGCATCAAAGTCCTGCACAGAGTATTAGTGTTTCCATGTGTCCCCAGGGAGCGGTACACCGACTTTTCTTGAAGTGCAATTTAAGATTGATGAATTCACAGGTTTTAAATCAACTGCAAGCATCCGGGCTGGCCCCTTGACGGAGGCTATTAACTTAATGAAACTGAAAGGCTGTGAAGTCAGATAACAGACATTAGAGTCTTTATTTTGTAGAGATTTAAGGAGACCTTTCTGAGGTAGCACACAGCTTCTTTTTTGAGAAGTGTAAGCTACCGCCTAACAGCACTTCCCAGGCACATGTACACAACACTCGAGCTGCCAGGAAGGCACTCCGTGCTGACAAGTGCTCGTTCCCTCTCACGTTGGCTGACAAGTGGTGCGTTGTGGCACAAGGAGAAAGCCTTCTTTTAAAAGTTCAGGTTCTGCGGCAGAGGCTGTCCAGTACCAAAGGAAGGACATTCAGCGAGCATCGGGGTCCCACATAGCCAGCCCCCAAAAAATGATCCAGCCAGATGGTTAATGGATGCTCTTGTCCGGGTATACACAAAGTTACTCGGCAAATCAGTAACAGGGCGAAGGGCAGAGCCCAGCTCTCTCAACCACTGCCTGTCTGTGCTGGGCACCGGGCACCGCAGCTTTCCACCACACACTTCAGAAGGACGAGCCAGAACAGCTCTCCAGCTGAGTGAGCCAAGATTTAGTAGCAACTGGGATGCCCCTGCTCCCCACCTCATGGTTAATGCATACGGTGTGGCACGTGCGTGCTCATTCTGTGAACAAATGCTGCCCGTTTCAACTGCTATCCGAAGGAGTCTCTCTGAAAAGCTCAAACCTTATGTTTCCTGCCTTTTCCCCACTTCCATACACAGCCACGGTGACAGGGTGCACGGTTTGAATGCTCCGGTGGCTGTGCAGGAGGCGGGAGAAGCTCGGCCATCTGGCTCGCTGCTTTGGGGAGGGAGCGGGGAGCAGCAAGGTAAGCCCCCAGCACGTACAGCAATGCCCAGGCCCCGGCTCACACAGAGGCACTGCTGCAGTCTGCCCTGCACAGCATCCCGGCATCACTGGCACTACCAGGGAAACAGCAAGGAGGACCAGAGTAGAGGATGGAAGGCAAACAGATCCAGTGACCTTCCCCAGCCCCTCCACTCCTTGGCAGTCAGCTCAAGGAGGAGAGAGCGTGTTTGGGAAAAAAAAAATGCACCAGCTCCAAGTCCCTGCCTTCACTGCAGCCAACTTACACGGCGCTGAAATCCCACCAGACTTCACGAACCACACAGATTTGCGATGAGAGCTGTTAAGGCTATGGAGTCGCCTCCTACAAGGCAGACAGGATGTCCTGCTGCTAAGGTGATTTGGAAGAACAATCTTAAGTGAACCATTGGTGGTTGGATGGGTTTGTAGTTATGCCTCCTTTGTTCAAAAATCCCCCCTTGCTCACTCACTGAGGTGCAAAAGGGCAAATTCTTTATAGTTTACCCCTACCCTGGAAACCCCACTGCAGAGCCTGGTATATCTTGCTTAAATATACTTGGACTCCTCCCAGCACCAGACAGAAGGACTCTCAGAAGCATGTGAGAGAGGATTTAAGTGTCAAAATAACTAAGGAGTATTAGGGAATTTATCTCGGCTAAATGACATATGTTTCAATTTGCATGAGGCTGAGGACTATTCCATTTACACCCTTATGCAGATGATTTTTGCTCCTGTTCACCGAGATATAACCATTTCTTTCCAGAGAAAGTGCAGGGGTCACTTTCTGGACCAGTCTTTCTGTTGAATTCTCTTCAGAAAAAAAAAAAAGGAGCAGCTAAAGTTTACCGTTTAAACCCTTTCCAGTTTCCTGTTTTCTTCTTTTAGTGATGTAACACCTCTTTGGATTTTCCTGTGGGCTGAATGCATTAGTTAGTCTGTAGCAAAAGGACTACATTTATATTCCAGAATAATCTTCCATCTGCAGGAAGCTGAAATCAAATATTATATCCAAGTTCTTGTTTATGGGCACAGGAAAAACACGCACATATATATATATATAAAAAGACAAGAATTCGTTTTTAGCATAATCGAAATCTTAACAATGTAATCCAAGAATAATACTCCAGATTTGACTGTAACAGAAAAAGGAAGTGTACTTCTGCACAGAAAAAAACCCCTCAAGAATAACATAATGCATTTTAAAACTTCTTGGTTTACACCCTTTTCCTAATGTTATGCTTGCCCTTCCACTACTCTTCTGGGTCTTGATGGTGGTGATTTCTCTCTGGTGGGAGGGGATGGGGGTTGTCATGGTGTGTCGTCAGCATCTGGAGTCCTTCATCGGGAAGAATATGATGTCAATGTTCATGGTTTCTTCTTCCTCACTCTAGGCTCATGTTGGTGTCTCTCTTATTTGTCTGCTTTTACAATTTGCTCTTTCTTCATCGGTCTGCAACTCCACATTACATCTGAATTTTTTATGTATGGTGCATTTTACATATGCTAGATACTTGTTCCTTGTTCTCTTTGTTGCCCAGAATAACTGGTTTTGTCCAGCTCCAGGACATTTGTCCAGCTGCATTTCTTTAACTGGCTGTTGCTGAGTTGTTTATAGCCGTGCAGCTTCCAGTGCCATCCCATGTCCCATCTCTTGCCATCCCATACCTGTAGTCTTCTGAACCACATCCCGTGCCCCGACTTCCCAAGGCTTGTTGTCAAACCAGACTTACATTTCTCTGTGCTTCATCATGATGTTAGAATCAGAAATACGGTTACACCATGGAAAGATAAACCAAAGCAAAACTAACTGGCCACAGCTACCTGGTCAGTTAGCAAAGCTGTTCTTACAGCTAAACCAAGTAAAACAAATCTGCAGGCATCTCAAGAGAAGCTCAGGCAGAGCAGGCCTGGCAAACCTCAACCCCAAGGTCACACAGACTCCGTACAAAGCCTGTGACCTGTTACTAGCAATGGCAATATCGCATTACAGGGCTACAGGTTTGCCCAAATTCTTTCTGGAACTTTTTCTATGAAGTAACTGGACTTTCAACCAAAAATGCAGAGCTTCATGCCTACAAATCTGCCAGAGATCCACCTGCTGCACAGCCCCGCTGGTGCTGTCCAGGCATTTTTGCCTTAGTATTGTACTTCACTGTCACAAAAATCTTGAAGACCAAACACAAAGACAGGGAACTTTTTCTTTGAAATCCCTGCGGCTTTCATTCTTCCTACCCGCTGCCTGCCACCTCTAATTAAAGTGCAAGGACCATGTCATGAGGATGGTGAAGTTGTATCTGGACTGCAAAATTTGTTTCCTAGCCCTGTCACCAACCTATCGACTGACATCAGGCAAAACCGCAGTTTATGCCTTTTGTTTTTCCCTTTGTAAGGAGAGGATGACATTGCTTACATATCTCTGCAGAACTTTTGGAGGAAGGACAGATAATGCATTGACCCAGATTTGCAGATGTACTCTGACAACTCAGATAGTGAAGGAAGCAGCTAAACCAGAGTAATTCTCTGATCAGTTTTTCACTAGTTGTGGTCCTGTTGTGGAGAAAAGAAATCCTGGGAATCACTGAATTGCAAGCTCAGGTAGTCCCCAGGGGATTATCCACCTGCAGAGGATGGTGAAAGCACAGTGATTCCCCACTTTTCCCATATCCCTCATATGCTCAGTGCCAGGGATGATCTGGGGGTGATGACCTAATTCACAAGACCTGTGCCAGCTGAGTACTGGGAACGTCTCAGCAGTCAGGTACCCACCCCCTCTGGCAGGACAACAGGATGGAAAAGGCCTGATAACCTTTCAGAAGCAGTAATAACAGCAATAAGAGGAGCCATCTCTCTTGCAGCCTGCCTCCCAGAGTGAGAATTTCTTGCTGAGGCTCTCATCCTAATTCACTGCTTCATGCCTCCCAGGCTGTGACTACAGAAGCACGCCATTGTGCTCAGAAATACTCCTAGTGCACAGCTGCTGGCTCCGTTATTATAAAATTGTGCATTATCCACTGATGAGCGACTTGTGTGTTAAAAGTCACCCATGAGGCATCGTCCCCTGTGCACACAGGGTGGTGCAGCCTTTGGTTACCAAGATCTGGCACTTTGTTTCAAGCTGCTGCAGACCACATTTTTCCTCTCCATCACTGCAGTGCGCTGCCCAGCACACTGTAGCCATAACGTCACATAACGGAGGGCTACTTCTGCTCGCAGGTGTGCTGGTGCAAATGGCCGGTAGTCTTACTGGGGATTGATGGATATGTTCCACAGTGGGTGAAAGCAGAATTAGGCCTTCTTGTTCTCAGATACATCTCCTGCAGGAAACAAAAAAAATACCCTAATACAAATAATTACTTCTCCTACATCTTATCCTTCAGCATTAGGCATAGTTAGGGACGTGGATGTAGTCCCATATCCTAAGTCAGGAGTGTAAATTTTGCCGTTTCAGCACGGCTGATAATAGGTATCGGAGAAAAACCCAACAAAAGCTCACCAAAATGATAACCATTCCTGCCCTTATTCCCTGCTGAAGGCTTTCTGCCCTTTGGTTGTTTCAGAGCTAGAGAAACAGCAGACTGACTGACCATCACATTTCTTGTTTGGCAACTGGCCCTCCAAAGGCAGCACCCTTTCCCTCTTCCTTCCCGGCTTGGGACATTTCTCCTTCCCGTGCCCTCACCACTGGTTTTCGCCCTGCTTGGCAGAAGCAACCAATTCCCCGTGTGTCCCAGCCTATCTGAAGTGGTACCATGCCTGGGTGGGGGAGTGGGACCCCCTTAGCTTGAAGGCACTTTGGGCAACTGAAGAGGAACTCTGTAAAAGATAATAACCAAACCCATTACCATTTGTGAGAACAATAATTATTAAATCCGCTATGATCTACTCTAACCTACCCCTCCTTTCCCCAGGCTGCCTGGTTACGTGTCCTAGGGGCATAAATGCGGCTTGAAACGAGCGGCCGCCCCAAATTGAGGTCGTCTGGAGTTACCTGAGCCCACGCCACGTCTGTGGGAGCAGCTGGGGCGATAGCCCAGCACACCGCCAGCCCCCTTGGGATTACCTCAGGCTACTACAGAGAGTCAGGATCTCTGCCAGCTGCCCTGCCCACATACCTTGGGCAAATTCAGCACTTACCCTGTAATACCTGAGGTGGATTTCATAAGGTGTTATTTCTGTTTTGCCCAAGAACAAACCCAGAAGCTAGCTACAAGTGAGCCCTGAAGAGGACCGTCTTCTCCCAGCTGTGAAGGAAAGGTCTACGTTGCGGGCTGCTCGGGCAGGGAGGGCGATGGCCGCACAGGGCCTGTGCAGCCCCATGCTCCTCAGAGAGCAGGGGAAGCCCCCCAGCTTCTGGGTCTTTGAGCCATTTACGGCCCTGCCCTGGCCCTGCCTTCCCCACCATCTTCACCGCCGGAGAGGAGCTAGATTGTGCTTCTCCAGCCAGGCTGGCCCTGCCCCGTGCGTTTAGTCTTTTCACTCCGTCATAGCTGGATTAACCTTCCCGCTCAGCTGGACAAGCTGATTAGTTAAAGAACTAGTTTCATCCCTCTCTAGGGCTTTATTTTTCATCTGTCATTTCCCTCTTTATTACCACAGTAAGCCTCTGCCTCTTCAGCTCTTTCCATGCTCCCCATTCACTGCCCCCATTCCCAGCTGGGATGAGGGAGTAGGCCCTTTCTGTCGACCCCAGTGAGATATGTCCCCATATCCTTTCACCTTCTCCCTTCAGACATGAGTTAATCTCCAGTTTATTCCTCCAGCACTCTTCCTTCCTCCGTTCTGTTTCACCCCCCCTGGGCTGTGTTGGCCCCATGCACAGGACTATGCTTGAAGACCCTGGTGCTCTTGCATGCAAAGGCAGCTGGAGGCAGGCCATCATCTTGGGGTCTTTCCTCACCATGCATGGTAGTCTTGGGTCAGGAGTCAAGTAGGAAGATGTATGCAGGGGATACCTATAGAAAACTTGTGCATTGGTGCTCGTTTCTGGCCAACAGGAGCTTTGAACCGCAAACTGGAGGCTCCAGGACCTTGAAGTCCATTAGAATGAGAGACTGTTCCTCAGCCTCTGCAGGCCCAGCAACAACACATCCTCATCTTCCTTACTCATCTCAGCAGATTGAGCATGGCCTTATTTCTCCTTCTTGGCTCTGTCTAGGTTGTTGGTTACCGGATCCTGACCATTGCTCCCTCCTCCTGCCATCTCCTCTCTCTGCTTTTGTCCTTCCAAGTGCCCCCACACATCTTTCTCCATCTCTGAGCAATAGAGACAAACCCTCCAAATGGTGGGCAAGTGAAATACCTCTTTAGGGGAAAAAAAAAAAACAAAAAGAGCCTATAATTATGCTGCCCCTGTGGCTGCCAGCAACAGCCCTGATCACTTTGATTGTACATTGTGACCCCTTTTGCCATGCTCCATCTGTTTGTTTTTATAGTCTGTGAATTCGCAGCAGCAAAAGAACCATGTCTTCTTATTTGTATCCACAGGGTCCCCTGTGCAATCTGCCCCAGTTCTGACCAGGGCCTTGCTCTACAGGAGAGATAAGTAAGAATAACAATGAAAAGTGGGAGCTGCAGCCAGCAGCACAGCCCTACTTTGGGAGCAGAACAAGACAATTAAGGAAAGGATTTTCAAATAATCCAAATGAAGAATACAAGGGAATAAATATTTAATACTCAGTCATGCAGCTTTATCCTCTCTAATAATCCCTAATGTCTCTACAGTGTCTTTCAGAAGGGAGCGGTGCATAAAGGGCAGATGCGAAATGTGACTCCAACAGGCAAAGATCCCCCCTCTTCCCCCAGTGGGATGGTGAGTATGCAGCTACACCCAAGGCACGAGCAAGTCCGTTCGGTGGCAGACATACCCATAACCTATGGAGCCCTCTTGGAAGGATATATTCTGCTTAAGCAGTAGCTATGGCTATAGTTCCTCTTCTTACTCCCCTTGACTCCATGGGCAGGATCATGCAGAGATTATGGATTTGTAATACAGTAATATTCCGTTTAAAATTAAATAAAACCAATTTGAACTTTTTGCAACACAGTTCCCGTTCCCCTCTGTCTGTGGGCTCAGCAAGTAATGTGAGGGGCAGAAGAAAGTATTCCTCATGCAGAGAGAGGGTGCATTGACCATAGCTCTCCTGCAAAAATTCTGCATCCCCCAAACAATTTCTCTGCCCTCCTCTTCCCCGGGCACTTTCAGGTGCCAGGCTCCACTCAGGAATTCCCAGCACAGACGAGTGCTGGTATGACAAACGCTGGTGACCAGGCTGGGTCAAGGGGAATTGAGGACAGTGTGAAGGGACAGACAGATTGCTGGTGGGTTGGACTGGCCAGAGAAAGAGAAAGACAGGCAAATGTTGTGTGTGCATGCTGGAGGATTCAGGAGCCAGTGCCTGGGATTTGTGCAGGTGGGAGTATTTTGTCTATGTGTGGGGAGAAAGGAGAGGGTTTCAACATTCTGGGTTTTAAAACTTTTTCCCTTTGTTTGATTATCAGTTGCGATTATAAACCAAAATTAACAACTCAGGCTCACGCTGGGCAGCTAATACCTGTGCACAAAGGAGACATAAGTACAGCAGGGAAGGGGCCACTTGCAGAGTGCCTACAGCCCTCTTCCCTCTCTAAGTGCAAGCTTACTCTAGTTTTTGTCTTAGTAGTCTGGGGCTAACTGCAAGCAACTGGAGGGAGAGGGGAGAACTGTTACCGACAGGCTGCATCCCTGTTTCTGAGATTACATGAGTGTATTTGTGTGGAAAGAAGTCCCAATGGCAAAGGATGGAGCTAGATCGAATCTCACTCTGGGACCTGAAATGTTTGTCAGGGATGGTGTTAGCTTCCAGAGACTTGGACAAAGGAGCTACTCTACCACATTCCCGTCACAAGCTCTCTGGATTATAGAACCCTTTGCAATTTTCTGCAAAATCAAACATGCGTATGGAGAAAGCACCCGCTTTGCAAAATGTTCTTAAGGTGTTATTCCACAGCTCCGTTTCAGGTTCTGCATCCCAAGAGGAAGACAGGCTGGCATTTCGGAAAGGCCTTTTCCCTCAGCAGTTTCCATGTGACCATGAGTACCACACTGCAT
Organism: Cariama cristata; assembly: GCF_000690535.1. Lineage (NCBI taxonomy): Eukaryota > Metazoa > Chordata > Aves > Cariamiformes > Cariamidae > Cariama > Cariama cristata. Next base: position 22,992 of record NW_009598765.1, read on the forward strand.
AGTGGCAACCTGGGGAGGAGAAAGGAGCAAAATAAAGAATTGCTGAATAATCCAGGTTGGAAGTGACCTTCCAACTCCTACTTACAGGATAACTAACTTCAAAGTTGGGTTACTCAAGGCCTTGTGCAGGTGACTTTTGAATATCTTCAAGGACGGAGACACCACAACCCCTCTGGGCACCTCTTTCATGACCACCTTCATGGTGAAAAATTTCTTCGTTATGTCCAATTGGAATTTCCCGTGCTGCAACTTGTGACGACTGCCTTGTGCCTTTTCACCTCTGTGAAGAACATCTTCACTATCAACCCTTTTAGGCAGTAGAAAACAGTAATTAGATTTCCCCTTTGCCTTCCTTATTTAAGACTAAACAAAGCAAGTTCCCTCAGCCTCCCTCTCTGCACCGTGTGCTGCAGCTCCCAGCCATCCTGGTGGCCCCGCACCGGACTCCCTCCAGTTTTCCAAGCTCTTTCTTTCACTGAGAAATCCCAGACTGGACACTGGGCACCACATATGTCCTTATGAGTGCCAAATAGAGGGGAATAATCACTTCCCTCAGTTTGATGGTCAGCTCAGCTTTCCAAATCTGTCCCTAATAAATCCACATCATGGATGTGTCCTCTGCAATTCTATGCTATGCATTGCATACATGTCAGAAAAGGGAGAGTTTACTGGTGAGTGTCAGGTAAAATTTCTTTTTATCTTAAAAAATGAAAATATTTGAAATAATTAATGTTTGAAAACTACCAAGAGGGAAGAGATTTTAAATGTTCAGTAACATTTAAGGGCAAATTTTGTGTGTATGCATGTGGCATGTAAGTGAGTAGGTGGCTGAGTGGGTGTCAGTGGCACTAGAAAGGAATTCTTGATGATTTTTAAAATCAAAAACATTAAGGAGCTAACAGCATGAAATAGCAATTATTATGAAGCGTGATCTCATTTCTGAATCTGGTATGAATTTCAGGGTCTGCAGTTATTACATTTTGAATAAATAGCTATTAACATCTAAGGCTTTTCTATTTCTTTTCTTATTTTTTTTAAACTTCTGGCTAACAGGCAAACTTCAGCCATTCTAAAATTCAAATACCTCCAAAGAGAATGTCAAGACCCCTACATCACCACTAATGGCAAAAAAAAAATAAATCCAAAGCATGTTATCCAACTTCGAGATCCTGCTGTATCTTCCTGGACTGACTTGCACTGACCATTCGTAGGTTGTCATTTATTTCAGTGCAAAACATCTGCAAATCTCATACTGACTTTGCAGCCGATTTGTCTTTCAGCTTCTCGTTCTAGTGCCTCACTGCCAAGTTTAGACTTTTTTTCCCTTGCTTGTACAACAAGACCCATAACAAAGTTTTGCAGACCATGTGCTACTGACAGTGGCATCTGAGCAACTCCACTTTCTGCAATTCACTGACAGCGATACAAGTGCATGTGCTAAGTCTACAAATTGTGTCTGAAGCAACAGATGTGGGATGTCCCCACCACCACTGGAACTTGTGAAAATGCAGTGTGGAGATGAAGCATAGAGAGCTGGAGCTTCAGGTAACCCTTCCAGGCCTGTGTTGGTGCTGTAGGAGACGTAACGCTGAAAAGCAATGAAAATGTAGTTATCGAAGAAAACAAACCTAATTCTCAGATGGAGAAAATTCTCATTTTCTTTCACTGGAAAACCCTTTCTGACCCATCTTCTTCCCCTAATGTCTCCAGTCAGTATGTCTAACATCTCCAGTTTGAAAAAAGCCTTGAAGATGAGGTGGAAAATCCACGTCAATAGATGAAAACATTTTTTTTTAGTTTATGAGCTCCTTAACAGAATTCCAGTGTAAGTGTTATTTATTTCCTGTAGAACAAATGTAAGACAACTGACTACATTCATGTTTCTTTGTTATCATCTGCAAGTCCTGTAGGAGCAGTTGGTGGACTCCCAGGAATCTGCAGAGCTCAGGCTGAAAACTATTGCAGTGATGTACACAGAATAGATACACAGTCTGTGGAGCAGCAGTTGGACCGGTATTCAGCGAGGTGTGAAAGCTTCTGAATAGCCAAAATATTTCAGTATTAACCTCTGTTTAACAGAAAGTGCTATTGTTGGAGGATTGATGCAAGTTTCACTTCTGAAGAAGAAGTAGCACTAGAGCCCACTTGATCCTGAAGCATATTAACCTTACTAAGCAAGTGGTGCAAATAGACTGAGACCGTGCACTGCCTGTTTTAAGAAAACCACAAAGGATCTTCCACCCCTTTCCTTGGGAGACTATTCCACAGCCAGACAGATGCTCAGTCAAGATTTGCCTTTAGACTGAAAAATCCAGTTTGCTGTTATTTTATCTCCTTCCCCCTGTTTTTCATATTGCGTCATGTATACTTTTCAAACCTCCTCTGAAGCAAGCTGGGGTATGTGCAACACCCTCAGAGGGTGACACAAACGCTCCAGTTGTCCTTGTCCCTTTATTCCTGCTCGACTTCGCATTACCCTCCGCCCGGCACAGTGGGGGAATGGGATGGAGGAAGTTTCCTGGAAAGTTTCCTCTCTGCAAGCGCAGGATTTTCCTCGGCTGCTGCAGGGACGCACCCTCTGCTGTGATTTTCAGAGGGCAGAAGCAGGGAGCTGAGTGGCGTTGCTGAATCTCTAATCTGTGGCCATTAGCAGGGGTCACTTTCAAATGCTTCTCCCTTAATGAAGCGCTGGCTGTTCCTTCCTGGTGTTTCATTAAATTGTAAGCTGGAGCAGGCAAAGATGCACTGGAGTGAAAAGAGGGAGAGAGGGGCCCTAGCTGGAGCCCCCCGCCCTCCCTCAGCCCCTTCAGCCTCCTGCAGCTGGACCCTTCCTCCAGCTCACCAAAGATTAAAGAGACTGGTTTTTGTGTTGAGCGTTTTTGTTGTTGTTGTCACCTTTTCCCAGTGCCGTGCCCATCGTTCCAAAGAGAGGAGTGAATATTTGATTGCAGTAATTAGTTAATCAGTAACTGGCATAATTTTTTTCCCTGATTAATGCTCTGAATAATCATTGCAGCCCTGTCTGTAGGCAGTCCTGTTATCAGAGTCACTTTGAAAACAGCTTTGAAAAGATAGATCTGCATCCTTACAGATAAAATTAGACAGGTCAGATGCTCCACCTTCCGAAAACTGCTTCTTCATTGAAGTTGGTCAGGGGAAAATAGAGATCAAAAATGCATTTTCTTCTTCCAGCTCACTCATTCGCACTTCCCTGTAAGTACCATGCTGGAAGGACCTAGGGAAGGAGTCCACATGGAAAATTTCAAGCTCATGGGGCAGATTGAGGCACAGGATGGGCCTTCCTGGAAATGAGGACCAGGAAAAACATTTATACGAAGACTAATTTATCTTTGTCCCTAGAGCTTATTTCACTGCTCCAGGGGAATGCTGAAACAGAGGGACCACATGCTGATCTCAGGGAAGGGTAAGCTCAGTGTGGACTCTGTGTTTATACATACATACAGTAGATGTATATATATTTTTATATATATAAAACAGGAAAAACATTAAAACTAATTTCATAGGAAGAAAGGTTGTGATCGCCTCCTCCCTGCAGGAGTAAGACCAATTCCTAAAGTGGTGTTGAAGTTCGAAGTCAGCCTTGCTTTGGAAGAATGAATAGTGCTCACCAGGGATCCCTATAACCAGGCCTAGGTGGGAAGTTTTCAACCCCCAAAATTTTTTGTAACAAATTATTAATTCTGAAAAAAATGAACCTCTCCTGAAGAACACCTCAGCCTCAGGAGCAGTCTCTTTGGCTCCTGGATGGTATTTCGAAGAGAAATGTGAGAGAGCATAAGTGAATATATACAATGCTCAGAACGCTCAACACGAGGTGGTGCTCAATGGGAAGGGCCCAGCTCTCAAAATCATGGCCTCTCCAATTGAGTTTGAAAACCTGGACACCAGTTTTACTTATCCCTGGTCAGTGCTGTAGTCTCCTGCACCTGAGCTATTCTGAGCGTCCACTCCCAGTCTGTCATCTCTCACCAAAAACATGAAGTTTTCCTTTTTTTTTTCCCCACTGTGAAGTGGGGATACTTCTGGAATCCTGAAGATGCTGGGAGGATGGGATACCATTTCCTGACAGCTCCACCTGGACCACTTGATCCCAGAAAGTGTAACATCTGCAATGGGCACATCGGTAGTTGTGTGATGGGCCCATGAGCAGCTGTGACTTGATCACCTAGTCACAAAAACCCAGATCAAGAAGACCGAGAGTATTTTCCCAAGATTCATTTCTGTTTATTTGACAGAATGCTATTGGGTTTTTATCAGTCACTGTAAGCTATCGACAACATCCACGGGAGACTAGTGATCCTTGCTGTGCTTGTTACCAGTGGCTAGGTAAAAAGATCATGACCTGTTGCCATTTTTGCTAGAAGAAAAGTGTGAGAAGATATGTACAGCAGGTGGAGAAAATGCCTCCTCCATAACTGGGGCTATCACTGCAAAGATGAGCTGAATAGGATAAAACAGAGAAGTACCCAAGCATCCTTTCCCAGATACAAGTTGAATCCCCTCCTTGAGCCAGTTCTCAGAAAACCACAGCACTGATGTGTATCAGGTGGAAATCAAAGGGATTTTTAGATTAAAGGAGAAGAGAGAAGCAGCAGATTTATGTGTGAGGACTGACACTACGTCATTCAGAAGAGCTGGACCCAGCTACACTGTGTGACCCCACGGACATTAGCAGGAAAGGGTTGAAGGAACCTCCTCTATGAGACTAGGATTTCCTGTAACACATACAAAGAAATATATTTGGCAATCTTACAATGTGATACCACAAGTAAATCAGGAACAACGCAATACAGTTACAATCAGACCATCTTATCTTTATCTAAACTATGTCCTCAGTTATAAGTTAAGTAAAAAATTATATCTACTGGCTTCTTGGCAATGAGGCCATTTCTTCTGACCTTTTGCCCGTGGAAAGCCTCAAGTCATTTGTCTCACACCTCCAATATTTCCTGGACATTTAACTTCCACTTAGCCTGCCTAATGCTGAGCTGACAAAAGCTGTCTTGGTAATGGGTACTCATATGCGAGAAACTACTACCTATACTCCTATCGTATTCTATCTCTAATGATTATTGTATAATATTTCCTACTTTCTCTTATGCTTAATACTATACTTAGACCTACTAAAAGAGTCAGGATTAAATGACATGTGAATAGCTATCGAAATGGATAATACTATTCCCCTTGCAGCAGGAAGACTCCCGGAGTGATACGGTCTGGCTGGCCAGTACATTTGTGGTCATGAGAAACTGAGCAGGCAGATACCTCCTCGTTTCTGGCTCTAGAGAAAGGAAAGCTGCTTAGAGCTGATGTCTGGCTGCTTAACTTGCAGTGGACACTTATAGGGGTGAAGAAAGCAGGGCCCAGACAGTGACTGGAGAGGACCCTTGGACAACTCTGTCTCTTTTCTATACTTGGAAGAGCCAGGTTGCTTACTAATAAAGCCAATAAAAACTTTGAGATTCATTCTTGCTTATATGATTTCAGAAATAGCTCTCATCTTCCAAGACTGTTTCTGCCTTAATAATTGGCCTGGTCCTGCCAATGCAGAGATGTCTGCAGAGGGGAAAAGATGTCCATTTACTGATGTTTACTCACTCTTGTCCCAGTGGGGATGCACCAAAGGCAGAGGGTTGCAGACTCCCTTGTCCATTTATTTAACTAAGGGAATTTGTGCCTGGAGCTGCCCAGCAAACCCAGGGCTCCCAGTCTGGGGAGAGCTACGACTGCTGTCCTGTCCCTCCTGGTGGCAAGTCCACAGCCCCTGGAGACTCAGACTTCACTGGAAATGCAGAGAGCAGAAGCAGTGTTAAATTTAGACCACATTCATTTCTGCTGTCTGAGGGAAAAGGGAGCAGCTGCCTAATGCCCCAAATCCCACAGCTGAGCTGTCTCTCCCTCACGCTCGGATGCTTGGGCATGCAGAAATTCTGGGAAAGGGCTCAGGCTGGGAGCAAAGGCAGGAAGGCTGGAGGGCCTCTACCCAGTTTCATCGCCAGGGAGAATCTCCCCAGACTTGGATGCATTTTTAATCTGTTCAATCAGCAATAACAAACACAGTCAGAAGAAGTAATAACAGGGATTTTGCTGTGTATGAACTTGTCATCATGAAATGTAATCTCTAGATCAAATTAGAGCTGTGTTCAGATATTCTCTTCACTGACCTTGGGCTCATCAAGAGAAAAATATTTCCTTCCAAAGGTGGCCTGTTCTTCACTCAGCCACCTAAACACTTTCCCCTTGTAACTACCTCTTTAATCTGTCAATGCCTAACCACACCTGTCTAACTCTGACTGAGTCAACAAGTAAGGTCAAAGCAGCTTGAGATGTTTTCTTTAACATGAGGTGTCTCATAAAAACCACAGTTGAGTCTGCTTAGTATCGGTGCTCTTGTTACTTCTGTGCCCAGACCAAATTCCAAGCCAGAAGAGTTACAATCCACCCTGCATTTATCGTCTTGTCTCAGATGGCCAAGACTACCTCTTCCTTTCATATTCTTAACTGATGTGTAGCTATGAACAGAAAAGCGACTGCTATAGTTCACAGCAGGGCTAACCGAATTTCAGCGCTGGGCAGAGAGCTACCAGTATGTATGAGGTGTAGTAAGTTGGTGCAGTTTGTTAGGTATCTTGGGTGGAAGACACTCACTTATCATTTACCTAGGCATAACTCCTCAGGCAGTCAGTTCAGGATGTCAGACATCCTCCATCCCAGAGTGCCAGTGCCTAACGGCTCACAAGGAGCTAAAAGCTACTGCGCCTGCTTGCTTGGCCAATGCTTCATATGACGAATGTTTGGGAGGATTCCCCCCTGACCCCTAAGGCTGATCGGACAATTCCCTGATGCAAGCAGGCTGGGTCTTTGTCCAGTGTTTCAGCAGACTCGTCCAAACCCATCCAGCAGAAGTTATAGGGCAGAGGTACCAAATGACCCTGCCATGTCCTTAATGTGCCAGCATGCATAATTCATCATCCTTAGATAACCTGCAGTCCTTCCACCCTTCTGGTGACTGTATCAGCATTTGCAATGCAGAACACTCCTTTAATTTTATTTATTGAGGGACTGATTTGCACAGCGGGGCATCACTTTGTTTATTCTCTGCTATCGTTGTTACCTTTAATGGAGACAATGAAGAATTTAAAATAATAATTAAAAAATATATCCCTCTCAGTTACCGTGGCAACAAGCTGGAGCTTTTTAACACTGCCACATATTCCATCTGTTTCTTTCCTTTAAATGACAAAACAGCTTCCTCCCATACCAGCATTGCATGGAGGAGAGGAGCTTCTCAGTCAGAGGAAAACAGAAATTCCAGCTAACAAACAACTCACGTTACTACCCTGAAGGAAAGCCCCTTTCTAATCAAGAGTGGCTCCCTCCCACCAATGCTGTCTAACAAGGTCCTCTCTACACAGAAAAGGGCACAGGTCTGTTAGCAGCCAGGCCTCCGGGACTTCTCTCACTCCTCCATTGCCAGGCAATAAGTACAGTGGTGAACGTCTCCCTCCCTTATGTCCATCTCAAGCTAAATCACACTCTATCAGCTGAATGTCCTTCAGCTTGGTGCGAGTCTAGACCTGGGTATGACTCAGCCCAGTTTGGAAGGCAAAGAGCACAAGCATTCTTGTGATACTGTGAGAGAGATGTCACAATAAGGTGCTTTCCAATAGATTTGGAGGGTGTGGATTAGGGGTAAATAAAATATAATAAAATTATTATATTCTAGCCTCAAAGTTTCCCTCACTACTCTCTCACCCAGATTTTCTAGGTGGACTTTTTTATCTTCCTCCTCTTTCTCAGACCTCTTTTGGGGCTTACCTCAGCCCATTCCCATTCCCAGAAATCTCTTAGCTCTCTCAAATGGACTCTGGCCTTCTCTCTTCCCTTGGGCTCTTAGTTTTGTTGGCAGATAAACCCTCTCCCGCTAAAGACTGGCTGTCTGCCACTGCTCAGATGTATGTCACACCTGCCTCCTGCTTAGCATCTGGCTCACAGTTTAATCTGGAACCATTTGTTATATGAAGTCTCCATCTGCAAGATTTTGCTTTTATTTGTATGGATGTAAAGCCAGAGCAATTCTCCCAGATTTGGTGGAGGTACTCCGCTTCTTATGCTTGTGTTACCAAGACTAGGACTATGCTCAAATGTTTCCCTTGGTCTTGCAACTGACGGTCCACAGAGGAACACCAATGGACAAAACTGAATGCTTAGAAAGAAAACTGGGAAGTGACCTTATATGCACTGCAAAAGCAAGCCTTATCTTCAGAAGTATCTTCAGACTCAAAAAGGTTGTGGCTTCTCTCCCTTTCTCTCCTGCTTCCAGGGCTGGGTTTTTTCCCCTACTATCTAAATGTCTCCTGTAGTCTTCTGCCTTCCTTGGCAATAGATTTTGCTTTTTTCATCTTGTGCCCCAGTGTTTCTCTCAGAGTCCAGTTTAGTCACCCAGAATTTTAGTTTCAGGCGGGCTGTATAGTGTTTTGGGTTCTTGCCTCTTCTCACATGGTCAGTTTATTGGTTCCTTCTGTCCTTCCAAATAAACAGGAGATGCAGTTGGGGGGGGTAGAGGGGAAGGCCTGTTGGCCTGGTTGGTCTCTGGGAACCAAGCTGAGAGCTCACAAGATGGAGCAACAACTCTAACCAAGCGTGAAATGAGAGCCAGCACCTGACCAGGAGAGGTTAATGCCTTTCACCTCTGCATATATGGATCCTGGCTAGAGCTGGGTCTCATCTTGACCACTAACAGACATCAGAATACCATCATGATGGCAATCTCTGCTTTCGAAAGATTCAGGGCTGAACATCAGAGAAATGGGGCAGTCAACAGCAGGGATATATCTGCAGGAAAGCCTGGAGGTCACAGACTGGAGTAGAAGAAGGTTCTGTACCACTGACAGAGGTTGTCCTTGGACATGAATAACAGAACAGGCACTCGGTGGAGTTGAAGGAACAACTGTGTATTGCTTGCAGGGTAGAGAACTGTGACAGAAGCAGTAAGACTGGTTTGAGTAGAGGATGAATAGGAAGGTCTGGGTATGAACACACAAGAAAGAATGGCAGAAGGAGGGCTATAAGAACAACAGATGTTGATGGCACCAAAATGAGGAGGTCACCAGGATCATGGTATATCTACAGATAGTTTCTCAAGAAACCTGGAAAAAACACTGGAAAAATAAAAGACAAACTAAACCAAGGGATACGACTTTTTTTGTTTTGATCAGCTCTGGTGTTCTAGCCCTGAAAGATGTCACTGCAGAGCCAGAAATACCACCAGCCTTTCTCTGTCACACAGAGGCTAAGATGCTCGTTCTCTCCTTCTTCTCCCCTCATCTTCCCCCATAAAAAGGAGGTTCTCAGAAACGCTGTTAGTTTCCTGGAGAAAACAAAGAGTTATGAGAGCAGCAGGGATGTTTGCCTGTAACCATGATGAGCCATGGATCCAGGGCTGGGGAGTGGTGAAGCTTGTCTGCTGACCAGCCCAGTGTGGGAGGAGTGGAAAAGAGCTATCCAGTGAAGCAAGAACTGGACACTGTTGGAAGAGAAACAGAAAGGCTGAGTGGCCTTTTAACAAGTGGGATGGAAGAACCACTTGACGAGTAGTACAAGATGGAAAAACTGGGCTGGTTTTGTGACACCTTGCCTCAAGATTTCTAAGGGCAATGTGCAGTCTCTGAATGATGAACTATCAGCGATGTGGTTGATATCAATCTTAAGAGGCACTGTGATGAGATCTGCGAGGGGCAGAAGGTGAAAACAGATCTGTAACATCTTCTGTAATATCACACGTGTGAGCCAGGAGTCCTTGGGGCAGAAATGCCACCATTCTGCCTTGGGCCTGCTGTTTCACAATTGTCCATTACGGGGGATTTTGTCCTTCACCCTGAGGTGTCGCTTTGTGTCCATTGCAATAAACAGGGCCCTGGAGCCAGATGGTCCTATTAGCAGTCCTGATGCTGGCAAGACAAGAGCACAGCACTCGATGCTTTATTACCTCCTCCTTTACATTGCATATAACTGACACTTCTGCTGCTAAAGAAGGACAAATATGATAAATAACCATGGAAAAGAAATCTATGGAGATGGATATTCTACCGTAAACCATATGTCTTTGTCCAGGGATACTGCACAGTCATTACTGAAAACGGTAGTGTAATAAAAAGCAAGATTTCCTATATTTTCAATAATGTTTTCTGACCACCTGAAATATCAAGTGTCGAGACTGGACAGAATTTCAGCCCTGGAGGTCAGACAAAACCTCCTTGTGTCACGCCTTCTGGGACCTTTTGCTCACAGGAGGGAACCATTGCTGTCAGCGAGCACTTGCCTGGCACCAGGTCCTCCTCCTCCTGCTGCTGGTGAATCTGTGCCTCCAAATGAAGCCAGTTTTCACAGCAGTCCTGGTGATCATAAAGCTAAATGTATTGGCCCTTTGCATCAGCTACGCAAGAATGGAAAACTTACTCAGAAACACATGTACAATCTGAGGAAAATCCAGAATACTAGTGTCAGAAAAGTGTTAAATCCTCAATTTCCCAGGATCCCTGATGACAGAGTCAACCCATTAAACACCTTTCTTACTCACTGATGAGGATGTCCTACAGGGAATAGCTTCTGGACCCCCATCTACCAAACTCCACTGATGGCTAGGCATATCAGCTCAGGTACTCCTTTGCAGATCTTCTTCTAATCCCCACAGAATCATCTTCCTTCACTCTCTTAATCCAGCTAATTATTCACCTCAATTAACATCTATACAGGGAGAATTTACCAGAGGCACTTCTGCTCTAATAATGCCCTGACCACCATCTTTTGCCCCAAAGTCTTCTGTAAGAGCTGTCATTGTCAAGCTTTCAGTCTGTGTTGGCTTTCTAAATTCCATGATTTACATCTGCTGTAGCAAATAATTATAGGATGAAAGCTAAAAGTGCTTAGCAAAGCAAGGACCGAGATCAATGAAACCAAGTGTTTGGTACTCCCAGGTGAGCAGCAAGACATGAGTAAACACAATATGCTCCAAGTTAGAAGCAGTTCTGTCTCTTTACCTGCATCCAGGGAGACACGGTGAATGGGCAGTTAATTGACTCTTGCCCCCAAACTCAAATATTTTCTGCAATTAAAAACAAATTATTTTGAATCTTAAAAATCTGAAATCCAAGGTTATAGTGTTTTATTACCCTATCACACAGAGCACTACGGGTAGAGAATCCATACAAATGGAAATAGTCATAGTCATTTCCTCCTCTGCCTGAGTAGGTGGCGTAGAGTCCTTCCTCCCCTGGAGCTCTCGTTCTTGGGCTTTGGCAAGCTGGGAAGACTACCTTTTTACTAGCAACTACAGATGTAATAGAGGTTTTCAGTTGGATTTCTGCCCCACTGGGTTTATAGAAGTGAAGCATTACAGGAGAGAAGAGCATCTGCAATCCCTCCTTCCAAGCCTTATCGTCTTCTCCTAGCTGCTAAGAGGAGCTGAAGGATTTGTTCCCCTACCCGTCTTCCCTAAGCTATTTTTAATAGTGGACTGAGAAGGGCTTAAATGTTACAGATGGCTGAAAATCATGTGGCATCAGCATGGAATGGCTCTTTTTGATCATGCTAATGGTCCAAAATGAACAGCAGCAGCAGCAACGTGCCATTGTGAGCCTCGTTCTGGTCTCTTTGGTGTCAATCAACTGAAAAAAATGAACCAACATACCTGATGTCAAAAACACTCCAAAGCCTTTTTGGCCCAAATTTCCCACTGTTACTAAGACTGCTTTGGCTCCCTCAGTGGTAGCAATGGGAAGTGAGAAGGCTCATCCACACAGTTGCCAGCACTGTTAATGTGTTTTTTAGCAAAGCTGAACCTAAGCGGCTGTATAGGATATTTGTGCATTATAGGGAACTTTCAAAGCCTCTTGTTGTGATTGAGACCATTTGGCTATCAAGTCTCATTAACTCAGGTCTCTGCGATAGCTGGGAGCTCACAGGTCAGTGTCGCGTAGCCTTTTCTTCACTGTATGATTTTGGAGCAGCTTTAAAGGTGACGAGCATCTGACTGCCTAACTGCTTTCTGTCTGTTAACCAACACAGCAGATGAATGTGCAGCATCCTGTACATGTGAGCTTTTGGTTGGAAGATCTCTCCATCAGGCCTTGTACATGTCCTTCTGCATTGTTCCCTTCATGACCTGCCTCCTTTTTTCTTACTTCTTTGTTTTATTAGAGTGTAGCTGACTCTGGTAGGATGAGAAACCAAAGCAACAAGCTGATTATTTTCATTCTCACATCAAGTAATAGCAGTAAATGCAGATGCTTGGTGCAAGAGCACCTGTGACTGAAATCCATCGCTGGAGCCCTGGAGCTCTCTGCTCCCCATCCTCCTCCGTGCAAGACAGGTATTTGCCAGTAGACATTTGCATGCATGTGTGTGTCATCTCTACAGCCTTCTCTGTAACGAAGTGTGTAAGGAGGTGTTCAGCCAGGCCTGTGTTTGAATTGTTCATCTAACAACAAAAAGAGTGATCCTTTTTAAAAAAAAAGAAGAGAGCCGGTATATTAATAATTCAAGAGATGCATTTGTTGTAGATGGATTCCAAGGTGCCCCTGAGAAATTGAGTTTGGCTAGTATTAAGTGACAGGGCCTAAAACTCAGTTGAGATAGATTCCAAGGTGCCCCTGAGAAGTTGAGCTTGGCTAGTATTAAGTGACAGGGCCTAAAACTCAGTTTCCGTGTTTTTTCTGCAGATATGTTTTTAACACCAACCATGACTATGACTTGGACTGGCATCCTAGGAAAGCAGATGGGTTTTCCTGGCATCGGGTTTCCTGGGCTTTTGGCTGTTGGAGGCTACTGCATCCTGTTGTGAGGGGAATGTATTTTCCAGTGCCGTAACGGGATTCTATCTACTTCCAAATATAATGGTTCCCTCCTAATTCTCAGGCATGAGGCACTGCCAGGCATGGCTCAGCCTGACATCATTTTACTACAATGCACATGTGAAAATAGTCTGATTTCTGCATTGATTTTCCAAGCCAGGAATTAATTGAGCCAAGGACAAATAAATAATTCCTTGATTATTCCTCAGTTAAGCTTTGCTGCTGTTGTCAGGCCGTAGCAGGTCAGGCAGGAGAATTGCTGTCTGTGCCTCAAAGAAAATACTACTCGCTATTACAGAAAGTTAAAAAATGGCAGGACTCCAGAGTGGGAAAAGGACTTGTCCTCCTCTTTGTAATTTACACTAGTGTTTAGTAATCTCTGCCTCTTAACTACAAGTGGTTGGACTATCACTACTACTTTTTAAAACAGTGAAAGTCTTCAAGCCAGAAATCATGGAAAGGGTGAGATGCAGAACTTCCCTGGGGTTTTCTCTCACCTCGGACCCCACAGTGGGGAAACTGTAGAGGTCACATTTGGCTTCAGGGGAAGATCCAGGGACAAAATGTCTGGAAGCACGGAGCTTGTGAGCTGAACCCATACGTTTCCATGTGGAAGCACCAGGGAGTTAGTGTTCAACAGACCATCATTGCCTCACAAAAGCCACGGGATCTGAACCACAACCTCCTTCTGAAGCTCTCCTTCCTGTACCACCCTGAGAGGGGGCAACAGGAGATGCTGGAACCCACAGCCCAATATGCTCTTTTCCTTGAAAAGCTCTTTGTCTTGTGATTCAGGTTCTGATCACCGGGAAGTTTACTCTTGGCTTTACATCTCGGGTGAGAGCAAGGACATTTCCTAGCAATGTGAGCATCGCTTCTACATAGTGAGCCCTGAAAGGAGAGATTTCCTCAGGGCTCGACCTCCTCTGTTGCGGGCTGCTTCTCTCTGGCAGCTGAGGAGATTCTCCATGGTCTCTGTACGGCACAGCAGAAGACGTGCAGCTCAGGAGCCTGGCTTGTGTCCCACCAATGGAGACAGACGTTCTGCTAGCACCCATCTCTGGCTGGGCAGCAGCCTGTGCTTGAGCTCGCTGCACCACGACGCACTGCAAAGGCACCTTCTGGGCTAAGGTTGTCATTAGGAACAAGCTAAGAGGGAGGTCCATGGGGACACACAAGAGTCCTGCTGCAGCAAGGGTGCCCAGGCCATCCCTCCCTTCTCAGGGCTGCTCGGGATGCTCCTCTGCTTGGTGAGACAAAGGGCTGCATCAGGATTCTGCTCCATGCCTCTGCCAACCCTCCCTGCCCATGGCATGTGGCTACTGTTACTGCAGTGCTTTTACCTTAATATTTTACATTTCTATTCTGCTTTTAGTTTTAACATTGTTTGATGAGCAATGGACTCCTTCCAGCGCGGTGGTAAGCACCACTGAAATAATTCACAATTGGTAGAGCCTGCCTGTCTTTATGTAATATGCAATTTTCCCCCAGCCTTGAGAGGAATAACTTGTGGATAAGAATGAAGTGGCTGTTCAGTGGTGTCCACTAAAATTGTGTGAGAGTATAGGGCAAAAAACAAAGTGAAAACCTGAAGTGCTAGGGAGATTTAAGAAGAAGGACTGTGATTAAGCAGGCAGGAATGTGGCCAGGAAACCCTGTTTAGTGCCCCGCTCTCTTTAGGAAAGGCCCTGAATTTTGTGTGTGCAGCAAAAAAGGGATTTACCAGAATATTAACAATATCCTCATTCCTATATGACAGCGCATCCTTGGTACAAATAGAAAGGTATTGCTTGCCACCCACGGTCTGTTGCCCTTGCTACTTAAGGAGCCCAAGCACTTTACATTTTGCCAGCCACTTGGAATATATATACTAGCTATAAAATGATACTTAAAGAGTTCCTGCACTTTGTACAAATGGCTATTTATGATCTGCCATCAATGTTGTTCTACAGAGAGGCATGGGGAGGGGGGATTGATGGAGAACTGAGCCTAATCCATCAGTCATTTTGCTACAAACTCTAAACAGATTTTAATTGTGAGGCCAGATTTACTCCAGCCATCTGTATAGCAAACATGTCTCCCCACTGAAATAGAGAAATACTTTATCCTGAATGCTCTTTTGCAATGTATATATTGTATCAATGTCAATAAAATATTTGTCACAGCAAAAATGTAAGCCTGTCTGCTGCATAACAGAGAGCCCCAATGGAAGGCAACACTCCCAGATTTAACGCTGACTAAACTTCTCCGTTTCACAGGAAATTAATGGGGCTGGGGAAGAGCCTTGCAATTAGAGGAGCAGGGCTACAAATTCTTGCCTTGCTGTTGGCTTTCTTTATTGGAAAGATCTCAGTTCTCTGAGCGGGATCGGGCCAACGGCTAGAATTGCTGGGAGCTTTTATTTCTCCTCAGTGCAAGAAAAATAAAGCCACTGGCATGACAAGTTTGCCTACGCCTCCATCCCCTGCACCCCAGGTTGTTCCCCACCCAGAGCAGTGGATTTACTCCCCGCAACCCCTTTAAACCATGGCATCACTGCTGAGACTGCCAACATGGGAGCCAATTAGGTGGTGCTACAAAGATGTTGATGCCTGTGGTCTGAGATCTATCGGCTCATCTCAAATATCCCCTGAACTGCCATGAAGTGGCAGCGGCTTTTAATCACTGCTGAGCTTGACTCAGTTCAGACCATTTCCTTGAGCTACCCATCCTTTTGTCCGCCTCACTTCCATGATGATTAAAACTCTGCTTACTGCAAGAAGGCACTTTCTTCTTTAAATTTTATTCCTTTCCTCATCGCTAGCTATAACAGAATTGCTCCTGAAGATCCTTAGGTTAAGTGTCTTTCATGTAACATGCACCTGTCTTGTGGCAGACCCAACATGCCACTTCAGATCTGCGGACAGCCTGGCACAGTCACCATACTCGAGCCCTGGTATCCAGCCCTGCCACAGCTCAGCTCTCTCTGGCGCTTGGACAGACACTGAATTACACCATCATCTCTGCATTACCATAGACAGACCCTCTGGCCATTCACAGATCTGTTTTAAACCAGGTAGAAGAGTTTTTCTTTGCAATTCCTAATGGACCAGCCGATGATAACGTAGCACAGACTCAAAGGGCCCAGTACAGCCTGAAAACTCGTTTATGTGGGAGAGGTTGGTCTCTGGGACTCCCGGGAGCTCTGTGCAGGTGAGAAACACTTTCTCTGCAATCAATTGACCAGTGCATCCAGGTGTCATCTTTATTATCTGTGAAGGTGCAAATCCTACCAGTCCCATCGCACCCACATTTATATTTTTCTCCTATGACATTGTGGGTACCGCTTGCTTATCGGTTGCAATTTTCAGTTATTCACACAGCTGATGGCTCAGGACTTCAGTCTAATTAACCTGAATGGATGCTGGCGTGCTAAACATGGCATACTCTGATTTATAGAGGATACCTCAAACGCTTATCCTTGCAAGGCTTTTCAGAATCCAATTTGCTTTTCACTTTCTGCTGTTCGCTTGTTCCTTGGCATTTCTCTCTGATGGACAATGAAAACAGACGCCTGGCTTTCACTTCAGTTTCTAGTCAGGTTTACTCTGAATTTTGTGCGCTAACAGAGTAACATTTGTGTTGCAAGCCCCTAAAGGGGATTTTTCCTTGTTTTTAAGAATGTTTCTTTCATGGGATTTTTTTTTTTATGAATTGCTGTGCAGTATTTTTATTGGTCTATGGTATTTTTTGGGCAGGCTTATTTCCAGCAAAAGCTGTACTGGGGGTTAAGCCCTAGCCTTGGCTCTTCCCTTAAAATGGTGGCCCCTGGGCACTAGTTATACGAATCTAAAACATTCGTCACAGGTTTCCAGTGTGCATGAAGGGAAGAGCAGGTATTGACAGTCTCTTATCTCTATTTCTGGCCAGCCTTGCTTGGAATCAAGGCAGCTAGTTCTCAAATCACCAGATGAACCCAGACTTCTGCACCGTGGGATTCAGAGAGGTCTGCCAAAAGAAGAAAATAGTAGGTCAGTGTCGGCCCTTCTGCGTTAACCTGCCAATGTTCGTTGCACAGGCGAGAGCCTCGTCTCCTGGGTGATATTGAACAACCCAGGAATGACTCCGAACTCCTCAGGCTTTGCTCTCGCTAGGCTGGCGGCACATTTCGCCCTTCTCCCATTAGCGAAGTGAGACAAGGAGTATATGGATGCGAAGATGAGAAGGGATCCCAGTGAGGCAGGCAATAGTTTGGCAGTTAAATTTACCATCAAAAACATTCTAATGTATTCTAGAGGCATTTTAAGTGCACTGCATTAAACACAACTAGTAATACAAAAACAGAGCAGAAATATGCCTTTGATTTCCTTGCCTGTGTTTTATTGCGCTAGTGTTTGCTCTGTAAACCACGTGAGCGTTTGCATCCAGGACAAGGCATTAAGTGACAGTGCAATTCAGTGGGCAATGTTCCTGCCTCTATGCAGGAGGGTCAGAGGTTCGGATTTTCCTTCAAGCTCATAGTTGCTGGTAGGACAGCAGCAAAGGGCTGGAGGGATAAGTTGCTTTTTGGACCAAGCATTAAAACCAGAAGCATTGTGAGATGCAACAGGGAGAAAATGAGGATGCACATCACTCATTGCAGAAACATTATAGCAGAGTACGTATATCTGACACATAACAAAACTTATTAAAATGACAGTACAAAGTCAAGCATTGAAAAATTAGGAAAAGGCAGGAATCTTCAGGCAACCAGTATTTTGCTCCCTTATGCGTTAACTACATGGCTACACAGTATTTTCCCTGCAGCACCCTGTTTTATTCACTGCACAATGTAGGCAGCATTAACTTAATAAATGGCATTTCAGCATCCCCTTTCTCCTTGGTGTTTGCTTTGCTGCCTTCCAACCATTCGATTGGAAGCCAAACAGATGTTGGGTTCCTCATCTCCTGTGTCCCTCTCCCCTTTCTTGGTCCCTGTGCTCCCAGATGTACTCCCTTCCCTTGCTGGTGTCCCATGTCAGATCCCTTCCTCAGACTCAACACCAAGTCTTCCTGTCCCTTCCCATCAGTGCCTCCAAGACACCTTGTCCCATTACTCTCAGCTCCCCTTCATCCTCCTCAGCCCACGTCCAAGGGATGCTGGTGTCCCTGCAAGGTCCCACCATTATCTCCCCGCCCACCCAACCTCAGCCTCTGAGGATTGGTGTTCCACAAGACCCTCACCCAGCTGACCCCAGTTGACCCCAGGGAAAG
>NW_009598766.1:0-1575 GCF_000690535.1 Cariama cristata
TTTTATTTCTTCTCCACTTTGCAAATCGTGATGTTTTCCTCTCCCTTCTGAAGGTATCCAGGGCAATTCTATAAACACAGCTACATTCTACGGTGGCCATTATGTACAGGATAAATGAAGACAAAACTATATTGAATATAATTGGTGGGAAGCCATCCTTACTTAGAAATACTTGGGTTTGTGTCTCTATTATTAAATTAGAACTCCTCTTTAATATTATTAACTAATTTAAACCTTATTACAGTGCTAATTACAGAACTGTTATTTCATCACCTTTCCTCTGTATGTGCAATATTAAAGTACTGCATAAAACCATGAAACATTTCAAACATTTATGCAATTATAATCTCATCAGAATATATTTATAACTGCTCTGTCCGTACCCCGCTGACTGCATTCGTTTTTTGGTTTTACTGTGGGTGCCATACATTACTTCCAGTACGTTGCCATACCTAGCTCACTCTGAGAACAAATGCATTTTCCCTTTCCAAAACCACTCTGAGATTTTTCGAAGTGTTTAATATTCCACGTTTAAGTGATTCAGCTGCTCCAGATGTGAGATGCTGTGGCAGCGGGGACTGGAAAGCAAGCAAACCAAATCCGAAGCTTAAGAGTCTGTGAGTTGCAAATAAGATTGCAGTTGTTGGGAATAGTTAATGATTGGAGTGTTGGGTTGTGGGTTTTTTTCAATATCCCTTCTAGATTCAAAATTGCAGGCATCTTGCAAGCTTTGGGTTGTAGTACACATGAATAGCTATGCACACACAAGCACAGCTCTTTTCTCTGTACAAGTGTGTGTTTGTATACATATATATGATCATAACGTGTATATATATATATATACACACACACAGAGTATTTATGTATATATACACATACTGTTATGGTCACCTGCCCCGAGAAGTATTGGTCAAGACCAAAAAGTGCCAGAGTATTTTGGGGGAGTGACGGAGCGCTGACAACGTGCATGGAGACTGGGAGACTGAACCCCCAGTTAGCCCGGCCAGCCACGTCTCTGCCATCTCTGAGGAGCTGCTACGCCGAAAAGTGGCAGGTCCCCCCCATTACCACCTTCCTGCTTCAGTCACTGCTGTCTGTAGACTCCTGGTTTTTGGGATATCCTCTTCTGGAAATTCCTTCCATGCCCTGTATAAGGTTGAGCTGGTTTTTGGCACCCGTACTTTGCTAATCTCTTCTGTGACAACTTGTCCTGGGCTAAATACTGTGAATTGGTACTTTTTCATTTCAAACATTAAAATACTCTTAGGAGATTATTATGTCCTACCTGTCATGTCCTGATAAGCTTCGTTGATTTATATTTAGCTTTTCCATGATTCTGTCCTCCATTTTGGACAAGGCTTTTGGAGTAATTTTCATGAACTCCCTGCCAGGGGATACAGCCTTTGCTTTCCCAGAGATACTGAAGAGTGCCTGCGGCTGAACTGTTGCTCCAGCAATGGTAAAAAGTCAGTTTGGGCTTAAGGTAAAATGACTGGGGGGGATGGCTCTTACCCTGAGGACAGTGGAGTCCATCCTCACCCGACCGTTGTACTTTGCATCCTCAGTTAAAACCTG
>NW_009598766.1:1620-13142 GCF_000690535.1 Cariama cristata
CGCTGATACCTCTGCATGGAAAGGGGCGCACATGACAAAGTTACAGGATTAACCATTTACAAAGAAATAGCCTCTTTTCCCCTTTTTCCAATATATAAATATTTTCCTTATCTTACTGATATTATTTTGCTGGTGACTATACAGTTCTTGGTTTGTTCTGTCAAACCTCTACTCTGAGATGCATGCGTACACTTAGGCACACACAGAGTCTTCCATTTTTCTCTCTTACAAAATTTTCTGTTGCGATCCGCACCAGCTATAAAACAGTAACATTACAGCCTTCAGTGATGATTAGTTTAATTTTTCCTTAAATAGTGACAGTCAAAGGGTGGGGTGGAATATTAAAAAGAAAAATCATGTCACAACAGCTTTGCACACTGTACAGCTTTTTGAATAGATTAAAAAGAAGCAGAGAGCTATTAATAAGCTTTTGACTTTCTGAGCACTCCCATCTTTGAAACTAGACCATCTTTTTTCAGAGGGGATGGGGAGGCAGAGTGAAGAGCAGGCTTTATGCAGTCTTGGAAGAAAGAAAAAAAAAAAATGATGACACAAATAGATTTAGGTAAGCTGTGAATGAGAGGCACAGACAGAGCAGTCCTACCCGCTGCTTTCAGGACAGAGCCTACTTTTCTTCAGTGGAAAATTCCCACTGACTTGAGCAGCTCAGGATCAGCCCATCACAGCCCACAAACCGCCGAGGCAGGTTCCTGCTACAAGCTGGGCTGGTCCTGTCCCCTGTGTGCAATAGCTAGTAACTGCCTGAAATAAATTCCTGAAAACTAAGAATTTAAAAAAAAAAAACAAAACCACCAAACAAAAGCACAAACTGTGCAGTGGCACGCCAGGAGGAAGGGAAGAACAAAGCCAGAAGCAAATTCAGATTTTACCACCACTGTATCAGCCCAGTAATGAGGCAGAGGTCTGTAAAAAGCTCCGACGTGTGCGTTCAGTAGCTGTGACACCCCCCTCCCAGCTGCAGCTGTGCAAGAAACCCCTCTGCTGACAACAGATTTCGGAAGAAATACGGTGGCTGGCAGCTGCCGGTCTTGAGTATCAACTTCTTTCACGTGTCACTATAAATTCCTGCAATTCCACACTAAAGGGTTGGGCAGAGAGAGAGTTTCTAAAGAAAACTTAAAATGCAGGGTCTTTGCCAGGTAGTAACTGCCTTTTCTCATCTATAGTTACTCAATAAAAATCATTGCTGGAGCATGACTCTACTTCCATTCCCAGCCAATACATTTGCAATCTGGCCCTTAAACATGGGAAAAATCGACCCTGGAGCATATTGTTAGAGGAGAGGTCCGAAAGCACTTTGGTTTATGCTTTGAAAATACGTTACCTCTGAAATTATTTGCAGGTTTTGACACTGATTTTTCTATGTTGAATAGCCCAAATCCAGTTAATGCAAATACATTCAGGTAACAATCTGTACAAGTAGGAACATACAGAGACAGCTTTGCTCCATCACAGATGATGGATCAATTTATCACAACTGGCAAGGAATTGACCTAAATAACTACTAGCCTAAAGTAAAATTAAATAAAACTGAGACCGTAACAAGATGTAGGTTTTCACAGATTACTGTAGGCTATTGACATACTTTGGGTTACAAGGGGCTATTACAGAAGATCAATAGTCCTGTTGCTTTTGGTACCAAAGTCATGTAAGAATCCAACACCTACAATGAGCTTGGGTGGTTGTTGGTGACACTAACGCTGCAGCTCACCTCCACTCCTACTGCAAGAGCTGCTGCTGTAGCAAAAGGCGATGGGGGTGCAGGTAAATACATCTGCTAAACTCCTCCCGCATCAGCCAGCCTTGAAAGGTGGGCACTATTCAGTTACACAGGAGGAATTACCATAGATTTATTTTGGCAAGCAAGAGAGCACAATTTGGCTCGGCTGGCTGTGGTGGTAGAGACAAACATCAGGCTGGTTGTGAAACTACCGAAAATATATCCAATATCCTCTCAGAGCAGGGCTGTCATCCCGTCTGGTCTCAAGCCCAGTTTCCATCCTCAGTTGAAATAATTCTTTAACTGATTCTTCTGTAGGGTTTGGGGTTTTTTTTCTTCTTCTTTCTTTTTTTTAAAATTTTATCCCCAAGCCTGTGTGTTAATTTTTAACAACGAGCTGTATCACTGTACAATAGGATATCAGCTTGCTCATCTGTTTTACATAATTGATTAATTAATAACCTTGCTAATTGAGTCTCATGAAATCTTCTGTTAAACTGGAGCAAGGCTATGTCCCAAACCATTGCTTGTAGGGTTACATTAAAATCAGGCCATTTTGGCTGCTCCATCTTCCCAGGCTCCATGGTGCAAGTCACGGCGTAGCACTAACTTAGTGGGGCTCCTGGGCTGCTGTAGAGAGGCATGATTTGGTGGGTGAACCTTGGTTTCACCTGTACGCCAAAATTTCCAAACTTCTCCCCCTTTTTTCCTTCTACACCCCCTAGCAGCAGCTCCGTGCGTTTGTGAACTCCAGGGCTGCCCCTCTCTCTCTTGCTTTACACCACCAGCCACCACTTCCATCGTACCGAGCAGTACAGCCCATTTTTAGTTAGCGACATTTTCTACCACTTTTGGCCAAGTGTGAGTACCAGCACGGCTTTAAAATGGCACAGCAAAGAAACCCTCCCCTCCACTACCTGAAAACTGCACCGTGAGCTCTTCTCAAAGGCACTGTGTTCGACACGATGTGACCTACATCCTTTCTTGGGAGCAATCATCACAGCTAAAATAAGGCATAACATGATGATGGATTCTGTGCTATTAAATGGAAGAGGACTATCCATGGAAATAACCACTGACAATAATTTGCATTTTAATGTCATTTCTTTTCTTCTTATTACCCCTTGACATGGAGCATGATGTATTTCTACCACGTGATATCACCTGCAAGCCAGCAGCAAGGTGCAGGGGTGCAATCTTTGCTTAAATGCTGCCCTGAGGGTGCTTTCCGAACAAGCTTCGGTCAGAGTGAGCAGCAAATATTTTCCTTTAAATCTGTCCGCTAAGGAAGTGTTTTCTCAGTCCTAACCCACTTGCATCCAACTAGACATAAACCCACAGCAACTTCGCCAAACGCTTAGGGATTTAGTCCACCCACGGAGGGCAGGTGAGCGGGGACCTCCTGCTGTGCTCTGGGCAGGGAGTTTAAGACATCCCAAGGCAAAGCAACCATATTCTGAAACAGCAAATGAAGGTCTAACTAACTGTCATCCCTCACCTTTGTTTTCAGAAGCCAAGAGTCACCCAGGAGGCCAGGGTGTAAATCCTCCGGCCCTCATCCATCCCAAATCTCTTCCCACACCTTCAGTACTGATCTCCGGCTGCTTTATAATCTGCAGCAGTGGCTGAGCCTCATCCCTAATTCAGGCTGCAGTCCTGCTCATGCTGAAAGGTCTTGGCACGGGCTGGTCTTGATGAGAATTTAATCCTGAGGATCTGGAAAGGATTTAGGACTTGGAACCAAAGAGATGGGTTAAAATGTACACGGTGGACAAAAAAACTGTCTTGATACATGCATCTGCAGAAGCAGCTAGGGACAGTGACCATTTATTTCTGAGTATCACAAGGATTCCCAAGACATCGGGGAGGGAGGGAGAAAGTGGAGTGAATCAAGAGACAAGAGTTAGCCATCAAAACCCCCTTCTAAATGGCTAAATTGGGGAAGATAAATGCCTTCCCATTTTTTTTTCATCTGTCTATAGTGGTGTGAGAAAGGCTGGCGGCATCACTCCTGCGGGGATCATTTGTACATTGGGGTGGAGGTAGGAAGTGGGCTTGTAACGCATCTTCCACGCTGCTGCTGGAGTTTTTGAGTAATGAATCCAGGGGATAATCCATCGTGTCTGCCATTTCAAAGAGCCCTGATAACCTCGTCTCTTCTTGTTTTCTTCTCTAAGGCTTTTGCAGATTTACTAACACAAGTTTTCCCTGAAGAGAGATCACATTTCAGGCCTGAAATGCTCTGATTATTTACAGTTTGTCACACCGTAATTTATATTTATTGATTGTGGTTTTTATTTACACGTGTTCATTACTTTCCTATTTTAGTCATTTATCCTGCATGTGTCCCCCCCACTTTTTCAATTATTTTGCATACTCACAATTTATCAATTATATTGCCAAGATGCATTTAGAGAGCATAATTTGTTTCTAATGCACGATTTTTTGACAGCATGATTTGTTTTCATGTTTGCAAAGAATTTTAAGATGACAGTGACTCTGGGGCAGAGAATAAAAAGTTGTGAAGCTTTTTCCTACAGAGACTTGTACTCTCACGTATGCAATATGCACGTTGCATCGGCAGCATCTGCTGATCTGCTCATCAAGTCCACATTGGTTCAGCTCTCAGCGCCATTCCCCTCCTCCCAGGAGAGCGTCAGCAATCCTTAGCAATTTTATGTGGTCCCTCAGTGCCACTCCCCTACCAGCCACTCTTGCTGGGTCACTTTGGAGGCTGATAAAGCAACTTCAGTGGGCTGAAAGGGTCACTGAGCCTTGCTGGCTCTGGCAGAGCTCAGTCACGGTGTTCCCTTTGGAGTAATCGTCTTTAATGACGAGGATGAAAGAGCCCTGCCTCCCATCGCTGGGTTTGGTTGTGAAGCAAATGGATCCTTTCTGGCTGCCACGAAGATGCTGTCATGTGCTGTCACGAGGATGCTCCCTGTTCAGGTGGGGCTGTTGAGTGCACTCCCTCAGCTCCAGCCTCGTTGGGCCCTTACCTTATCAACAGCAGCGAGGGGGTTTTTTCCTGCCGTTTGGCTTTTGTTTTTGGAGATTCACAGGCTGTCACACTCAGGCTGGCGAGGCAGGAGGAGCAGCTCTTCAGAGATGAGTGGCAAAAAACACAAACCTTCCCACCATCCTGCAAGGAAGTCATCCAACATGCTTTGCTCTAGGACTCGTTACGTGTGTTTATTCATTTACTGAGGCAGTCTAGCCTTTCCTACGGATGGTGGCTCTCCAAAAAAAGTTGAGGAGACGACAAACACATTTGCTGATATTTTCTGTCTTGGTGGTCTCTATCCCAGGCCCAGAGCTCGGCAAGCGCAGGCCAGCTGGCCCCCATGCCTTTGTAAGCCATCTCGAGACTTGAACACATCCATTGCTTCATACAGCTCCATAAGACAGCTGAATGCAGAAGGCGTGCTGGAAAACACTTTGGCTGGGTTGATCCATCATTATTTTGCCTCCTCTCCATGCTCATTAGCTGCCCGGGATGAGTCAGTCTGAGCTCTGACTCTCTAGCACAAAGGCTCTCATGGTTCCAGCATCCCCCAGGAAATACCCAGCAATATTCAACCTAAATTTACTGGTCTGCAGCCCCAAGCTGTGGCAGAGCTAATCATCCCCCAGTTTTAGTCTCGTCTCACCATCAGAACAGGGTAAAGGAAGAAGAAAGGACTGCTTTGGGTCAGAGGCTCATTTTCAGAGTTATGGCACATTAGGAAGGGAGCAAGCACTCTGCTGGGACACGGCACAGTATGTACAGAGGTCCCAGCTCAGCGGTGACTCATGCCTAGAGGAAATTGTTTCACTCTTGGGTTCTGAGGCCCAATATTCATCAGAAATTCAGCTGCGGTTTCTCTGCTGCAGCCCCTAGACCCATGTTCCTCTGTGGTTTCTGTCGTTGAACCCCTCCAGCCTCAGAGCATTTTGCTCCCATGATCCAATTTATTCCGCCCAGCAAGGCTGCAAGGGAGGATTTATGTTAACAAGGACTAAAGCAACCATGTCTGGCTGTGAGCTGCTGAAAGCAACGCAAGCTCTGTCTCAGCTAAAGCCCCAGTTAATTGGGCAGCGCTGTACCAGTAACAGGGAGATGTGGCACTTATCTCGGCTGATTTAAAAAAAAAAAAAAGAGTGGGGGTACCTGAAAGGTTTCAGGGAGAG
Source organism: Cariama cristata (assembly GCF_000690535.1). Classification (NCBI taxonomy): domain Eukaryota; kingdom Metazoa; phylum Chordata; class Aves; order Cariamiformes; family Cariamidae; genus Cariama; species Cariama cristata. Next base: position 7,532 of record NW_009598766.1, read on the forward strand.
TGAGACAACAGATGTTCATCCAACCATTTTTTATGTCCAGGGAAGGTGTGGGCTGCTGGATGAGTTTGGTGCCCTCAGAGAAGTGGCTGACACCTCACGCTTTGCCGTCTTCTCATTTTTCTTTTCTGAACGTTTTTGGAGCACATCAGTAGCGTTGGGAGCAGTGGCTGCGATAAGAGCACAGCCAGGTTAAAGGGTATGTCTTTAAAGGACCGAAAGGCCAAATCTACCCCCAACGTGTTCATGTGTGATGTCCTTCACGTCCCTCCTCTTCCTCCCTGCCTCTGCCTTGCTCCCTGCAAAGCCCTTTCCAAGGTGTCCCAGCCCTCCGGGGTCAGGGCAGATGGCTCCCAAACATCACTTGTCTGCATTGCCCAGCTAAGAAACCCAGGTTAAGATGGACCTTCCGACTTTGCACCTTCAAATACATGCAGCTGCCTTGCAAGATGTATTTAAAAGCTAAAGCATTTTGTCTTTTTCTGACCTAAATGCTGCATTCATGGCTTGTCGAGCCCATTTTAGGCAGCAATTCATTTTGGAAAATGTATTTAAATAAATATTTGGAGAAAGTAAGAGATAGTAAGAACACGCTTCTTAAAGTATTTATGTACAGAAATCAAAGTTTTTCACACTAAATTCAATAAACTAGTTTCATAGGGCTCTAAATTTGGAGTTCGTATACAAAATCGGGAGTCAGAAGCAAATGTTGTAGGATTTTGTATGACTCTGCGTAACAAAGAGCATAATCACTTTTCAGAGAAAAAAGCTGTATATATCTTACAGCTTTGTATAATAAAATTACAAATGGGAGATCAGATGGGATGTTTAATTCCTAGATTGAGTACATTAAAGAAAAGGTCATTTAGGTTAAAAGAAATGTATTTGCTCCTTGGCTGGGGCTGTAAATCAGCGCAGCTCCACTGAAAGCACATAACTTAAGGAGATGCATACCAGGGGGGACCTGAGCTGTAATTTTTGGATCAGAGGGAATCACAGGAGATCCGCTGTCATCCCACAGTGTTTATGAAGGCACTTTGAACCTTTGGTCCTTCTATGTTTTGTGTTAAAACTAGTATTTTTAAAGGCAAAGCTATCACATGACAGATACTTGCAATTTCCAACAGACCGATGTGCCCATAGTAGACTGGGAAACAGCGGCCTCCGCACACGGCTGAGTACGGAGAGAGCAAAACAGACCAGTGGGCAAAAGTTTCTACTTCACTGCACCCAGTGTTTTCAAATACAAGCCACAGCTTTTCTTTGATCCAGATTGATTCAGCCCCCACGTGAGTCGCTGGGGATCTGACATTACCGGGAACTCATTCATGCCCACTGAACAGACTTCCTTAAGCTGCAGAAATTTCAGAGAAGATATTTGGTGCAAACACGTGTCCCTGACTTTCTGCTACTGACGTTACAAAAGGGCTTATTCGTCATGGGAGTGTTCAAGCTGCAAATGTAACACTGCATTTCTTCTTCAGCTCTGCAAAAGATTCTTTTTTTTTCAGCAATGTGTTATTGGGGGGTTTTGCAAGTATTTTCCCCCCCTCAACCTTCTGCACAGCAAAGTTCTGGTTTTCACCTTCAGCCTGAATTTGTAATCCATGGTTGGTTTCAAATCACCCATTCAGTGTGGTAATGAATGGATTAACTTTCTGCTTTCTGATGAATAATAGGAAAAATGTTTCTGAGTTATCAAAAAATAATTGGAATTAAAATTGTAAATGGTTTCTACAAGGGACATTTTTGTAATTAGTTGAATCCGTGTGATGGAAGCTATTATAAATAACCAAAAAATGTGTTTACCTAATCCCTGGGAAAGTACACATTAGGTCTTTAATTAGGAGTCCCTCATGGCTCTGCTAAACTTTGGACATAAAATAATTTGTTTCATGCTTCCTTTAGCAGGCAAAGCAAACTCCATCAGTTCCATTTGTGCATGTCCACAACTGTTAAGGTGGCTGCAAATTTAATTGCCAAATCCACACTCGTTTATCTCAGCACATCCCTGCGACTTCCCAGCACCTCATCCTGAGCACAACCAGTAGACACTGAGAGCTAGACTGGTCTGTGCCATTTCAGTCGCTGCCAATCCAATCTAATCCAATCCATCACTTGGGTGCTACCAGAGGAACAGCAGCAGGTTATAGGAGGTTCAAGCACCCCTGGGTGCAGAGGGATGGGATGGAGCAAAGCTATGGCTGTTCCAGGCACTGTGCCGTGGGATTTTGCTCTGGAAGAAATGCCATTTTCCGTTAGCGTGAGCTTGGTTTGGTTTTGCTGTAAGTTGTCTTGCAAACTGCTCTCGTGTTGAGGAGAGAAGACCTTTCGCCGCCCTGCCTTCCACACAGAATGAGGTTATCACTCCAGCAAAGCATCCCTGTAGCACACCCTGCAGCCCTCTACCCACATCCCTGGACAGGGGTCACAGCAATCCCAAAATCCCTCTGGTATGGGATGGTGAGTTTGGGCCGTTGATGGGGGAGATCACTGCATCCACAAAACTCAAGACTAAATTGAAGTTCTTTAAAACAAAAAACCCCAAAGAGCAGCCATCCAGCAAACAGCTGCAGTATTTCACTGCGTTTCAGGCGAAGGACAAATAGCTGCTCCTACTACACTTGCTCTGTTTCCAAATATGAGCACACTACAGCTAACATTACTTTTTAAATAACAATATCATACATATTCAGATGAAACTGCTGTGATACAGCTAGTTCATCTGATTGTGATTTTCATCCCTCTGAGAGCCAGGTGTGAGCTCTTGTTGTTTGAGCCAACAGCGTGATGTACTTTATTGCACAAGTGTTTTTCAGCTCTATATAAGGTCAATGAGATGTTTTGTGTGCTTTGAATTCAGCACCTGCCTAAGGGCATCCTTAGATGTGGCCATAGGAAAGTGCCGCAGGTCCCTGGCACCGACAGCTCTAGGCTGCATCCATGCAATGGGGCAACCTCAAGGTATGGTGAGAGCCACAACTTTTGACCCCAAACAACATCACATCTGTTTCTGCCTCAGATATTTTATTTCGGGAAGATAAGAGAGCTTTTGTATGTCATGCAGGAAGGACAAATATATGTGTCTGTTGTCAGCTGTGGTAACCACACTGGCTGTCACGGGTGAGGCAGAGCTTTTGTAAAACTTTTCACACCTAAGCTGTTCTCCCAAAGAAGACTGGGTATTTAGTATAGCAAAGTTAGTATCTGATGATTAAGTCACATTAGAGCAGGGGATTTTTGATACATTTGACCTATTTTGTGAATAGTGAACACAGATTTATCCTTGGCATGCTAAATAGCTGTTTAAACCTGCTGTGTTAAACTGAGCAAAAATGAAGGTTTTATTATGGTTACAGAGATAAATTCATAATGTGAGGGGGTTTTTTTAGGATCCAGTTTGTGTGCTGAAAATTCTCATAAATGTCTGAAAACAAGAAACGCTATTTAACAAATGAAAACACCCTTTACCATTTAAAAATATATGACCTATTTTACCTACTTAAGAAAATCTGTTCACTAGATACATTTGCCATGGTATCAAATTCTGCAAAGGGAGATACGCTAAGTTTCATAGGTAGCCTGACAATTAAAGTCACTGCTCTACTGGGAATGCTGTACCACCACAGCACAAACCTCCGCTGCGCTTGAAGGTAACCACACAAAAAAGTGCTAATGTCTCTTTTTCTTTCATATCGCCTGGCGGGTAGGCAAGCAGAAGAAGTGTATGATTGATGATGATGATTTCTGTTTTCTAGAGTCTCAGAATCAATTAAATTATTTAAGTTTTTGAGATCAAGAGAGGAAAAATACATCGTTTTAGAAATGAAGGTATTAGAAGCTGCTTATCTAAGACTCGGAGAGATTAGCAGCCCTTACGGTAATGCAGCTGTTTCCCTTGTCCCCACTCCCTCCTCAACCTGCTCCCCACCACCCATGTCCATGCTGGGACACAGCTCCAGGCTATTTCCCACCCTTCACGTGTAGCTATTTTGGATGCAGAAGCACAGTTAACTTTTCAACGCGGGAATGCCAGCATCTCTGGGAAAGCGGCTTGGCTCTGCCCACGCAGGACATGGAAACACAGAATCCCTCTCCAGTAAAGCAAGGAACAGCAACCAGCAACCCATGCCCAGGAGCTCTAATGTGACTTAATCATCACATTGAATGGTGTCCAGGCACACCAAAACCAACACGAGAGGTTTTACTGAGCAGGAGATGCTCCCACTGCCCTGAACCATGACAGAACAGATGTCACTCAAGAAGGTGCAACTCCATCACCCCGTAACGGAGAGCTCGCTAATACCATATGCTTCCTTTTTGCTATTAATTACTTTAGAAGGCTTCAGTACATTATTTAGCATGGTAATCTGGGAAATAGTATCCATATAGGAAAAAACTTGCTGATAAAGGCAGTCCAAACAGCAAAGAAATCGGGAGGCAATATTCCAGAGCTGTAAAACCTGATTTCCCTCCCATCAGTACAAAAGTTCAAAATGTTGACTGAACATTTTCATTTTCCAAACGTTTCCATTAAACTCAGAGCAAGGAGTGACGGCAAGAATTAAGGAGGGCCTTCAGCCCAGCGGCAAGCAGAAACAAAGGGACCAATCCTGCCCCAGGCCAGCCCCTTGCTGGGAGCTCTCCCAAGCACATGAAAGGGTACCAAAAGCTGCCCCAGGGCTGGAGAGATGCAGCCCATCACCTGGATGCCAGGTCTGAATCCTTGAGTATCACGGTATAAAAATTACTACTTCCACCCAAAAATCTTTAAAAAGTAATTTTTTTCATGAATCTTCAGTTCCTTTAAAAATGGGCATGGTGATGCAAATTGGAAGTGTGAGTTGTAAACACGTAAACACTGTTTTTTGTCCTTTTTAAATAATGCTGCTGGTTGTGGGCAGCAAGAGCGTGTTAGGTCCCAAGAACTGAGGATGTATCCTGTTGGTACTTTGCAAGTCTGGGGAGAGACATAGACGCCCCAAATTACTGACAATCTGAGTAAGTTGCTCAGGCTGTTACCTCGACACAGGAGGCAAATACCATGAAATCAATTTCTGTGCGCAATTTACTCTCAGTGACACCTGCACACATTTTAAAGGGTAATTTGTCATTTTACTCCTCTTGTCACGTTATTTCAGGTCATGAGATCCTCAATTCAAAACTTAGGTTTGACCCTCCACTTCATAATCCAGAAATAAAAGTCAAAACACCCAGTTTTTTCCCCCCAGAAAAGAAACCACAAGTTATAAATAAAAGTAGATAGAATGCGTAAATCACTCCTGGTTTTCTATCACCTTAAGCCCACTCTGCTAATAAGCACCTCCTTTATTATCCCACAGTCCATAGTGGGAAAAGATCATTTCACGTCCAGGGAAAACGTGAGATGCTGCAGGGCGCGTGGATCGTGGGAGGTGCGATGTAATTTATCGGCCTGCTTGTTTAGGTGGAGCTGCAACCTGAAGCAGTGGCAGCAGTAAATGGGCATGATAAAGAGTGACAGGATGATATTCAGTGATATACCAAGCAATTCAGGATGTAGGGAACATAAAAGGAAAGAAGTAAGATGGTACTAAATGCAGTCCCAAGAGACAAAATGATGGAGAAAAAACAG